>NW_020954591.1:30590536-30610639 GCF_900497805.2 Vombatus ursinus | reverse complement strand
CTTCTTCTTCTTCTTCTTCTTCTTCTTCTTCTTCTTCTTCTTCTTCTCCTTCTCCTTCTTCTCCTTCTCCTCCTTCTTCTTCTCCTTCTGCCTTTTAGAAGGTCTATAAATAATATATCTAATTAAATTTCTGGCTATATGGCATCAGGGAAGTCCCTTATGGTATTGAAGGTCAAAGATATATTAACCTTCCTGGTACATCAGCCCTCCTTCTAAGATCACTAAGATGATTGCATTCTACTAAGATCGTTGTACTCTACTCCTATGAATTGTTCCTGCTCTTTGATACAGTTATTAGAGTTTTCTTCCTATTTGTCCTGTGTCTTTTCAGTATAACCAATGGAAGTAGCTCTAATAGGGTGGGGTGGTAGGAAAGCTATTACTCCCAAATATAGTGAAATTTAATGTGTTTGTAAAATACATATTTTGTTCTTTACATTTGTGGATACTATGGTTTTCAAAGCATATTGGAATAATTATCTAATTGAATTTTTTACAACAAGTCTATGAGATAACTCTGCCCACGGCAAATACTATCATTCGCACTTTAGTGAAGTAGTCATTCAGACATGGAGGGGTTAAATGACTTGGCCAGGATTAAAATGCTTAAGAAAAGTGCTTCTTTACTTGACTTGTTGAGAAAATTTCTGTCCCACCCTCTTCAGGAAAGCAAAATGCAAAATGTATGTTATTTAAATAATAAGGATGTGACTAAAAGGTACACACAATGAACTGTCTACTGAATATGGGCCTCTTAGAGTCGTTGTAGGACAGGTTGAGTGAAGCCTGTTTCCTCTTCTCTCAGGAAATCTTGGCTGCCTTTACTCCATAGGTGTTCATGACTTCAGGCTTATTCCTGAAACTTCTGGTTAATAGCATGATGTCCATGTGGAAGGAAACTTACATCCCTCTACCTCACCCTTCCCCCAACACACACCATGGAGTCGACATCCTTATCCCTCCCCTACACACTCAGGTTCTAGCTACACAGCGATTACTGAATTATTCAAATGGACCCTCTATTAGGATCAAATTCAGCGAATATTTCCTAAGAAATAGCCAGTTTCCCAGGCAACTAAAATAATTCTAAATTACTAGCTGAAGGCTAATTTTCACTCAGTTTGTCAGAGAGACAGATTCTTAGGGTCCTACTGCAGAGTAGACTTAAACTATATCATGGTCAATATATAACAGTAAACAATGAGATCAGGACTCTGTTGGTTGACTCCACTTGAGTACAAGTGAGTACATTGATTATATTTATGGTCTAGATCCTAGAGATACTACCATACATTCTTCTGGTCACAAAGAACAGTGTGATTTAAGAATATCAATATTTATTCAAATACTTGGGCTAACAGGTCAAAATAACTATCCAATACCAATAAAGAGCATTAAGACTAGACCAAACCCCATTTCTTTTTTTCCTTCCCAGTATGTGAAAATTTATTCCAAATAATCTTTTAAAAAATGTAATTTATGAAGAGGTGAGATATTTCCTTTTTTAAGATTCAAGAACTGAATTTAAGAAATTTTTTTAAAAATCCATATCCATCTTGATAGTATGGCAATTTTAAAATATCTGAACCATAACACAAGGACTCAACCACTGGCAATAACCTTTTTAAAGATAGTTCTTTAAAAAATGATTATTATCCAGATCATTTCCTCTAAAGTAAAAATTCCAAGTTCTCCTATCAGCATACTGATTGTTCTCAGGACTTGGACCAAAGTTGACATCACTTTACCTCTTAATTTTTAGGCTATGCCAACATTAACTAATTTTCTTGTGCATACAGTTTAAAGATGATTTTTTAGTAAGTTTTCCCTTGGAGTATTGCTGACATTTATGTAATACTGTAAGAATTACAGAGTATTGTATATGCAATTAACTCCTCTGAGCCTCAAAACAAACTTGTGAGGTAGGCTCCGTGGATATTTCTATCACCATTTACAGATGAAGAAACTGAAGCTTAGGGAACTTAAGTGAAGTTTTTCCCCAGTAGTCATACAGCTAGTGTCACAGGTGGAATCCAAACCCTGGTCTCTCCTGACTTAAAACTGGATGCTTTATTGAGGGAGTTGCTGAGGGAGGCACATTTTTCTTTTTTTGCTGCTAGAGAATTTTTATCTGGGCACTCACAATTATGCAAATCTCTATCCACACAAGGCTATTATGAGTTCAGAGTATGCTTTTTCTGTTCTTACCCAGAATCCTTTAAGATGATATGTGATGAGTGCCTATGGAGCTGAGGTTAAACCAGAAACCTTTCTTGGTTTGGGTTGGAAGAAGCAAGAAGACCACAAAGTTCCTTTGTTGACATTTGACTCCCACAATCTTCTCTGGGGGTGAATAGAATTGGCTTTGGAAATCCAGGTTCCCTTATCAGTTACCAAACCCATTGTGAATGCAATGGATTTCAATCTTGGAGAGAAGAGAGGCTGAAGAAGGAAAATATAAGGAAATAGAAAATGGAGGCTTGGAAAGTTTCTTAGTAAACTGTTGGGCATCTCTTCAGACTCATCTCTTCATAGGCAAGTCAGTCCCTCATTTACCAACAATTCATGGTGTAGCTGAGATCAAGCCTCCCTGCCAGTGTATGAACCCATGACCTTGAGCTTTAAAGGCAAACATGCTTCCTATTGAGTTAGCCTCATACCTGCAGGAGCCTCCAAGATGAAAAACTAAATGCCCTTTGTAAAGTAACCAGATCAGTCCAAAGCCCCTGGGAACTTTCAGTGGTTTCAGCTGGGTTTTCCTGTTAAAATATCTTGCCTGAGATTGACAAAGAAAATATCTCCACGTAATCCTGCTGAGATGTTTTCATTGGAAGTCCGAGGCAGGACTTGTTCACAAAGTATCTGCTTTTTCTATAGGCTTATGCAGAGAGACAGGGCCTGCCACAGTGCCAGACGACTTGGGTTTGGCACTGAAGTCAAACAGGGACACTGGCCAACCCAGTGGGGCGGCCTCTTTGAGTGTGGCTGCCAACTGGGAGACCAGTTGGGGACCGGAGATGGAGTCCAAGCTTCAGGGAAATGATGGTGGGGGACTCCTCAAAGAAAGCTCAATGCCTGGCTTTCTTCTTCTCAGACCAGGACTGCCTTTCTACCAGGCTCCTTTCTACCTCCCTAGTGGAAGGTGCATCAAGAAGTAATGGTATCATAAGGAGAAATGGCTTAAATTAGAGAAAATCAGAACTCTGGAGTTTAATCACAGACCATAGAGTTTTAAAGCTGGAAGGGATGTCAACAAAATGGGCTTGTCAGAGGACATTTGGTGAAACCACTTTGCAATAGCTTAGAATTCAGGATGTCAGGGACCTTAGAAATCAAATAGTCCAACTCCATGATTTTGAAGATAAGGAAGCCAGAGGAGTTCAGCGACTTCACCAGGGTCACATGGCTAGTTAGTGACAGAGACAAGCTTAGAACTCTGTTTTTATGACCTCTATTACAATGTTCTCTGCATTTGGATTTTGGATGGGTGAATACACTGGGTTGTAATTATCCTTCTTGAATTTCTGGTATAGCTACTACATGCATATTACTGTGGTTGGTGTCATGGAGGAAACAAAGTACCTAATACACAATTCCTGCCTCCAGAGAAATTTTAATCTTGAAGGGGGAGACAAGAAATCATCATCATCATCATCATCATCAAAAAAACCTTACATTTATGTAGTGCTTGTAAGTTTACAAAGTGCTTTCCTCACAAAAACCTTTAAAGTAAGTAATATATTGTCCCAATTTTACGTGTGGAAACACTGAAGCTCAAAGTGGTTGAATGACCAGTCAAGGTTCACACAGCTAGTAATATTGGAGCCAAGACTCAAACCAAAAACCTTTAGCTTCAATATCAGTGGTACTTTTAGGAGCAATTAGGTAACTCAATGGATAGAATGCTAGGAGACCTGAGTTCCAATCTTACCTCAGCTACTTACTAGCTGTGTGACCCTGGGCAAGTCATTTAACCTATATGCCTCAGTTTTCTCATCTGTAAAAGGAGGATAATACAAAAGCCCATTTCCCAGAGTTGGTGTGAGGATAAAATGGGATAATATTTATAAAGCCCTTTGTAAACTTCAAAGTGCTGCATAAATGCTAATGGTCATCATCATCATCATCATTACTATGACATACTGCCTTTCAGAAAAATTAAGTTATATAAGATGTCAAAAAGCTGTATATGATTAATTTAATGTGCATGTGATTCAACATTTATGAAGGAATTACTACATTAAAGACATTGTGCTAGATACTATATTAAATGATGATGACATGGTACAAATATTAAGTGTGAAACATATTTAAGGGAGAGAGAAATCACTTAAAGGCTAGAGTATCCAGCAATATTTGATGGCAAATGTGAGACAAAGAGTTGGTCCTCAAAGCATGTCTATGGGCAGAAAGCACAAGGATGTGTTTTCCAGATCTGGGAATAGCATGGGCAAAAATTCTAGGGGTTCATTTCTGTTCTTTTAATTTGAAAGTTGAGGTCTCATAGTGGTCATTGCAGAGTTCTAGGGATTGCCTGGCAATTTATGTTGAAAATTTACCTAAAGAAACAGAAGTATTGCTCATTTGCACAGGTGAGGGGAAAATTAATATGTATGGTGACCAAAAGAAGAAAATAATTGAAGAGAAATTAATCAAATAATGGATGGAGAGGTAGGAAGGTAGAAGAAAGGAAAGGAAATAAGGGAAAGGAGGAGACCGAAGAATGGAAGGAGGGATACAGAACAGGAAATTGGGGAGAGGAGAAGAAAAGAAATAAAGTTACTTAAACTAGGACTTAAGAAAGACTCTTGATGTCCTGTTGTGTTTAAGTACCTGCTATTTCCATATTTCCATCCCTGGAACAGTTCTAACTCTTGAAAAAAAAGTCTTGTACAACCTCTGATTTTAAAAGTTATCCACTTAACATAGAAGGATTCATTCAGTTGGGGTAGCTTCAAATACAATATCTTCAAGACCACTTCCTCCAAGGTCAAGATGGGCCCATAATTTGTAGTGGAGAAATCATTGAACCCAGTCCTTAGGCCTGACTCATGGAATGAGTTATCCATTAGAGATGGGGCAATGAATGGAACTTTGTTTCCCCCTCATCCCAGATCCCCGTGTTAAAAATAACCCGGTGTCTCATGGCTTCTACCCTACTTGTCCATTGAATTTAAATGTCATTCAATATGGCTTTTCATGGATGTGCCTGTGGCACAGTGGAATCTCCTATCCTGTGGGCAGGTGGAATCCACTTGCTCTCAGGCTGGCTCGGTTTCTGGAAGACCATTCTATTGAAAGGGTGCTCCCTGGCTCACTGCTGGAATGATTGGATTGAAGGAGCCGCCCTGTGTATGTTTCCTCATGGGCTTCCTGTGATTATGAGGGCACAAGTTGCCATGGAAACTGTGTCAGAGGAGGAAATTGCCGGATAAGATCATTGCCTCTGAGAATAGGGCCCAGAGTGGATGAGGGTGGGAGAGTGGGGAGAATGGTCAGTGGTTTGGCTGTTCAAATTCAACCATGTAATGATCATTGGCCAGAGCAATGAGGATGGGAGGGTCAGGGAATGAGTGGAGAGCTCAGAAAGAATTTAACAAAGCTTAATCGAAAAATCTCAGAGTCATATTGATGGGACTGCAAGTTTCACTTTAGTGAAGCAGGCTCAGGTGACCAGGTTTTAGATTTAAGACAGGTTGGCCCATGAACAAACAGTCAAAGCTCTGAGCAGAAGTCTCTGCCTTTTATCATAATAGACCTGAGTGGAATAAATATTTCTAAGTTAGGTACCTCCTTCACCATCCTACTTCTACTTCCAAATTCCCTAGGTTGCCCTGAAAACCCACCTTTGCAGTACAAGCCTTAACAATCTAAATACTCACCAATCCTCACATGGCATCAATATAATGAGTATGCTTACTTGGCAATCAATCACTTGACATGAGAAAAGTATTAGCCAATCAGTTAACTATGAAAGAGAGAAACTATATATCTGTGTCTATAATCTATGTCTATCTCATCTATTTATATCTATATGTAATCTGTCTATCTCTGTCTAAATCTATAGTCTATGTCTATACCTATATCTACTTCTATATCTAATCTATGACTGTCTCTATCTATATTTATGTCTAATTGATATCTATACATCTATGTCTACATCTATTTCTATGTCTAAACTATGTGTATGTCTATATCTATAGCCATACAAATAGATGTGTATACGCACATAGATGTATACATCTACATATACAGGTCATTCTAAACGTCTTAGTGCAGTTTAAACTATTAAAACTGAAAACTGCATAGAAGACTTCTGGGAAACCCTGTGTAAATATGTATGTACACACATATATCAATATATGTCCATCTATATGTATAATGTATAATATAATATATACATTTTTCAAGGAATTTAGTAAATGAAGACTGTTTGTCCTTTCAGTTTTGTTCTATTTACCTAAATTCTTCTCTTATTGTTTCAGGGTTATGAAGTCAATATCATATCATTTCAGAGGCACAGGCTTTATCAATTCCTTCTAACTTCCCGAGGGAGGTGAGAGGTTAGGCCAGGAGTCAGGAGCCTTCAGCCTTGAGGCCACATATGGCCCACTAGGTCCTCAAGTGCAGCCCTTTGACTGAATTCACAAAACCAATTCCCTTAATAAGCGGATAAGCAAGGCCATGATAGAACCCGAACTTGGAGCCAGGAAACCTGGGTTTGGATCCTGCTCCAACACTCGTTTAGTGGTGTGACATAGGGCAAGTCATTTCATCTCTTTGAGCCTCGGTTTCCTCATTTGTGAAATGAGGTTCATAATATTTTCACTCCAAACCTCACGGGATTGGGTTATAAACCTTACAGGACTCAATAAATGTGAGTCGCTATTATAATTATGGCCTCCATTTTATGGAAAAGGAAACTGAAGCCACTAATCAATAAGCATTTATTTAGCACTTTTTGTGTACCAGGCACTAGGCTAAGTGCTGGGATACAAAGAAAGAAGTAAAGCCATCCCTGCTCTCAAGGAGTTTATATGTACATGTAATGTGTATGTGTATATGTGTATATGCATGTATGTGCCTGTAGCTGTGTACATGCATGCATGTATATTGTATACTCATATATGAATATATATACAATTATATGTGAATATGTCTGTGCATAGAATATATTCTAATATACTATAATTAATAATCCACATTGAAGTAACAAACAATATATTATATACCATGATGTATAATATATAAATAAATATCACCATATTATTAATATATTAATATGAACATATCATTAATATGACATTTAAATGATATATTCATATATGAATATATTTATATGTTGTGTATGTGTGTGTGTGTGTGTGTGTGTGTGTGTGTGTGTGTGTATAGCATCTATAGATAGATAGATACATAGCAGTTTTGGTGGAAGACACCAGCAGTTTGATCCCGAAAGGTTTTGTATAGAAGATAACACTTGAATTGAACCTTGAAGGGAGCTAGGGATTCTAAGAAGAGTTGGAGGTGAGGAGGACAGAATGCATTCTAGGCATGAGAGACAGCTAATACACTGATATTTGAAATTCATTGTCCTCTTTTTTCTCCAGCAACACCTGAGGGGAGGGTGAGACAGGGAACTGGCTCCTAATGTCAGAAGGCAAAGAAATGTACGTGACAGAGCTTTGCCCATTCTTCTTCCTCCTCTTCCCGGCAGCTAGGTGGTACTGTGGATGAAGTGCCAGGCCAGGAGACAGGAAGATCTGAGTTCAAATTTGGCCTCAGATACTTGCTAGCTCTGTGACCCTGGGTAAACCCCCTGACCACCATTTGCCTCAATTTCTTCATTTGTAAATTGGAGACAATATTAGCAGGGTTGTTCTAAGGATCAAATGAGATAATAATTGTAAAGTGCTTAGTTAAATACCTGGCACATAGTAAGCACTATATAAATGTTAGCTATTATATTTTTACCTCCACATTCCCTGGGAAAGAGGAGCTTGCAGAATGGTTTCAGGACTATAAGAAAAGAGAAAGTGAAACACTGTGAAGTTTCCCCCTCTGGGGGTTCAGGCTAACCTTTCAGCCCTTGCCTGTTAGTTTCCATATTCAGCTTCTCTTTATTTTTATTTTTTGTAAGTAAAGTCACTCTGTAGGAGGAGAATTCAACTTTGATCTTTAGAAATGCCCTTTAAATGTGGTTATGGTCAGAAAAGTGACTGTGAAAACTCAAAGTCAACAACCAAGGTAAATACCCACGGGAGACCTTGAGCAAAGTCTAATAGGAGACCTGTGATTAACAAAAGGGTTATAGCTCTGGATTCTGTTACAACGCATGTCTCTCTCCAGTTTTTATGGTGGTCTGAGACCCTCTTCTCTCAACTCATTCATGCTCTTCCCTTTAATTTATTAAACCCCATTAAATAAAGTACTTTCATCTGCAAGGAATTCTGATTGCATCTTCCAGGAACTCAGCCATCTGCCTCTCGCAGGGTTATCCAATGCAGAAGCCCTCTCTGTGAGTTAAGGTTTAAGTGACCTGGGGAAAAAAATGTTGAATTAATTGTGTTTAGAAATCAGTCAGGGACTCTGGGCTCAATAATAGGCTTAATTATATAGCCCCAGTTCGGCATTAAGAGGAAACAAAATTTAAAAAATGATTATTCTCACCCACTGATCAAAATCTAACCAGCCTTTGTTTTAAAATCTAGAAATAAATTGGGCAATTTTCCCTAACCCATCTCCATTAATGTACTCTTCTGCAGTCATATAGTGGGTGGAGGGGTGACCATGTGCTTTTGAAGACTATGTCAAGTTCCTTCCAGGCTGGAAAAAGGCTTTGAGTAGAAGTCTAGTGATGGATCATATATCTGTCATCCAAGGGCCTGGTTGTCCTGAAAGTGATGAATTCTGTCCTCTATAGCTAAATTAAAGACAGGTTTCAGTCTGTAACAATAGAGGGTGTACCCACCAGATCCTTGGTGTACTGATGAAGTATTTCTGAATCACAGAATCTCAGGGTGAGAAAGGATCTCATAGGTCATCTAATCCAGGACGTCTTAAACTTTTCCACACAACCCCTTTTTGCATTTTAGTAGACTTGACATTGCCTGGCCTGAGGGCATACACAATGTAAAGTGCACATGCTTTGTGTTCAGAACCAAGGCTGCAATGAAGTTACCGGATGCAACATGAGCAAGTGCATTTAGGATTAGGGTTACTACATGTTTGATTTTTAATTAATTTTTGGTCATTGTGCATTCAGAAACTTTTTACTCTTGCCAATTTTTTCACAGTTTAAGAAGCACTGATCTAATCTAACCCCTATATGAACAAATATCACCCCTACAATATATTAAATAAGAAAGAATCCAGACTTTGCTTTAAGGCTTCTAGTTGAGATATGCTACTGCCTCCTGAGTTGGTCTGTTCCTCTTTTGGACCAGTGTAATTGTCTGGATTCTTTTTCCTTTCCTCAGACTTAAATTTATGCCTCTGTAGCTTCTACCCATTGTTTTTATCTCCATCCCCTGGGCCCAGGCAAAACAAATCAAATCCCTCTTTCAAGTGACAAACCTACAATTGCTTGAAGATGAGATGGCCATCACCTATACCTAAGTCTTTACTAAATATATCCAATTCTTTCATCTTGCATTTTAGGAATAAATGGAATAAAAAAGATATTTTGGGGTTCTGTCATCTCTAAATGTGATCCTTTGGAAATGAGCTTACTCATAGATGAGATTAATTGGGGGATTGTGGTTCTGGCATAGATGAAGACCTCTGTCCCATCCTTTCTGTTTCTATTGTCATCATCTGGGCTCAGACCCTTGTTATTTCTTTCCTCAACTATTGCAATAGTGTCCAAACTATTCTTCCTATTTCTCATCCTTTCCTGCTCCTGTCTATCCTAAATGTTGTGGGTGTACCCAATTAATTTTTCTTATACATACATCTACATATTTGCTTATACTGCCCAAAAACCTTCAATGGTTTCCTATTGTCGGGGGATAAATCTAGAAGTACTTAGTGGGGCATTCAAGACCTTCCACCTAATTTTCTAGCCTTATCTCACACTACCCTCCCTTCACATACCTTGATCTTCAACTGAACTAATCTACTTCCTTTCCCTCAAATCCTACTCCAACATCTCCCCAAACCAACAATAGCCACAGATGGGGAGGACAGTATTTCTGGTTTGGGGAAATGGACATCTCCCCAAATATTACATTTGTCCCACCTGTCTTCAACTTGTGCCTCTCTTATGGTGTTTGTTTCTGAGGATGAAAATACCTCCCCTCCTTACCTCATAGAGGTAGCATGAGGTTAAAATAAGTTAACATATATCAAAATGCTTTGGAAACTTATTTGTTGTTTAGTCATTTTTCAGTCATGTCGGACTCTTCATAACTCCATTTGGGTTTTCTTGGCAGAGATATTGGGCTGGTTTGCCATTTCCTTCTCCAGTTCATTTTACAGATAAGGAACTAAGGCAAACAGGATTAAGTGACTTGCCCAGGGTCACACAGCTAGTAAGTGTGTGATGGCAAATTTGAATTCATGAAAATGAGTCTTCCTGATTCCAACCTCCATGCCCTATCTACTGCGGGACCTAGCTGACCTTTGATAGCTTTTAACACGATATAAATTTAAGGTCATAATTGAACAAATCACTTAGCCTTTATGGCTTCATTTTCTTCATCTGTGAATAAACAAATTGAATGAACTAATAAGCTCTAGCAACCTCTTTATATTTATTTATATGCATGTAATAGCACAGTGCCTGGCACACAATAGATGCTTAATCAATGCTAGTTGACTGACATCCTTCATACTAGACTACAAACTCCATCAGATCAGGGTGTGCTCTTATCTCCCTCAGCACCTAGCATAATGCTTTCTTGGCCCATAGCAGTGGCTCAAGGAGCTGGTGAAAATGAACCACAAAGCCCTTATACCTCAATAGTTCACAAGACAGGACCTAGCTCAATGACTTGCACATGGCAGGTGCTAAATACATATCTGCTCATTGACTGATATTTTCTACCTTCTTTTTTGCTTACCTTGCTAATTAGGTAAGCAAATTTGCTTTACCCTTGCTAAATAGGTAAGAAAAAAGAAAAGATAAGTAGGTATATCCTGTGTATTTTGCATCCTCTCACTTCTCCCACTTGGCCTCTGTTGGAGATGCTAATGAGCAGGTAAATGAACAAATAGCTAACTGTGGAAAGAAGCAAAGGGGAAACTAAGCAGCATCTATAATTCCTACAATGGATCATTCCTTCTGGATAATTGAGGGATCAATGAAGTGTTGGTTCTATTGTCTTAGCTCTATTCTATCCTCCTTAGCCCTCTCCTGTCATAAAGACAAAAACAACAAAAATCTCCCAACAAACAAAAAGCCCACATCTCTAGACTTATCTTTGGCTAAAGAATTTGCTTGTTTCCAGAGACCCAGGTTTAAGGGCAGGCAGTTCCTCCCTAAAGACTTGCACACATATGACAGCACTTCTCAGAATAGGAGAGTGGGAGCTTCATGTCATTACTTAAGGAATGTGATAAAAGCCAAAACCAGCATGCTCCCTGGGGCAATCTTGTTAAAGTATGAAACAGATCTTTAGATTCAAGACCCAGGGTCTCTGGTCTGATCAAGCCAGGCCCCAACATCAGGAAGGAGCAGTGAATAGGTTGCTGGCTTCATTGCCTCTTGGTCTGGTGACCTCGGCCACCTTGACCTCCAGCAAAGCCTGTGGAGCACCAATTTTCTTTTCTCATAAGACTTCAAGGCTGTGAGAATGATGGAGCAGTTTAGATGAATGGACCTTTCCTTTGGGAAATGCAATATGTCTCCTTTTCTGAGGTATTCCCTATATAGGAATTCAAAACTCTGCCCTTGTTGAAAGGGTGTATGTGCTCTAAAAGGGTATATTTTGGACACAGTTCTTTTTCTCTTTACCCATTCCCCCATGGCTATGGTTGCCTTTCCAACTCTGGTTTTACTAAGCAAGTGGAAGATTCAATCACTTTTTATAAGAATATGTAGATATTCTTGTGGATTGCCCACAAGACTACTTTCCCTGCCATAACCCAGCAAATTAAAAAACAGCATTGGAAGGGAATTTAGAAGTCATACAATCCATGTGGAGTAAGTATGCTGTAGTGGAAAGAGTGCTTGACTTGGAGTCTGGAAGCTATGGGTTCCAATCCCATCTATGATATCAGCTGTGAGACCATGGACAAATCACTTAACATTTCTAAGGCTCAGACAGCTCACTATATGCTCTAGATGGTGCCATCAAAATAACAATCTAACTTTCCACCTCTCCTCCATAGGAATCCCCTCTGCAACATTCCAAGAAAAAGTCATCTAGCCTCTGTTTCAGTAGTCATAGTGACACGGAGTTTGCTAGCTAGCAAAGCAACCCATTCCACTTTGGGGAAGAACCGGTTGTTACAGAGTCATGGAATTTTAGCCAGTATTTGTCTCTGTAACTTGTAGTCATTGGCTAATCTAATCCCTCTCCCAGATGACAACCCTCCAGATACTTGAAGATTCAGTTCCAACATTAAGCAAACATGTATAAGTGCAAGGGACTGTACTACTTGGGAAATGGAGAGGAGTCAGTAATGGAGCACTCTATAACCCACTAGGGCATTCCATCTTGTTGTTACCCATTTGCGGTACATGGCTGGTCTACCCTGCCCTCTAGTCAGACATGTCTTTAATGGAGTTCTTTAAGCAAGTAGTTGTTGGTAACCTGCACTAATTTATATCCACCATACATCTGCTCATTCTCCTTTGAGTTACATGTAATTTTGAATCTTCTGAGATAGAGGTGTCCCATGATTCACTGTATGATGGATGTGTAATGTGGCAGCTAACATTTACATAGTACTTTAAGGTTTTATAAAGAACTTTACACATATTTTCTCATCTGATACCCTGTGCAGTAGGTACTATAACTACTCTTACGCTACACCTAGCTAGCATTTATATAACACTATATAACTATAACAAAAAATTTTACAAATACTATCTCGTTTTGTCTCTACAAACAGCTCTGGAAAGTAGGTGCTATTATTACTCTCATTTTACAGACGAGGAAACTAAGGCAGTCAGAGGTTAAGTAACTTGCCCAGGGCTACAGAACTAGTGAATATCTGAAATAGGATTTGAATTCTTGTCTTCCTGACACTTAGTCCTGTGCTGTAGCTGGTAAAACTGAAACTGAGAGAGGTTGAGTGATTTCCCCAAGGTCACACCATTAATAAGTGTCTGACGCAGAATTCAAACTCAGGTCTTCCTGACTCTAAGTCTGACACTTTATATACTATACCACTTAGGTGCCTAGGATAACAGTGATGTTAAAGAGATGGTCTTTTGTGGCAGCAAACAATTTGGGATCATAGAAGATTTGCATGGTTTCCCAAAGGTGAGCATCCACAGCATGGTATGGCACAAAGAGTGCTAGATTTGGAATCAGAGGATCTGGATTCAGATTCTTGCTCTGTCACTTACTAGCCATGTGACCTTGGTCAAGTCACCTAACCCTGTCTACCTCAGTTCCTCATCTGTAAAAAAAGTTGGAGAAGGAAATGACAAACAACTCCAGTATCTCTGCCAAGAAAACCCCAAATGGGGTCACAAAGAATTAGATATGACTAAACAACAAAAAGCACCTATATAAACATTATTATTATATTCATTAAGATTTCCAGTGTGAATAGTTAGATCAACTTCTGTGCATTACTGTGGATTTAACTGAGGAAGTTTTGTAGTATTTTAGATATAATGCAACTTGCATGGTATCGTCTGATGTCAAGAGAACTTTACCATCACCAGAAAATCCTTTTATTTAAACCCTTGCACAACTCCGGCGGATTCTCTTGGTGAATATCTCTCTGTTATACAATCAATTGATGTTAGTATTTGTGAATCATTGAAAAAAGTTAACTCCATAGTCATACCTGTCATGAGGTCTTGTTTAGTGTTGCTTTTGTAGAAGGTACATCACTTGAGAAGTTTTGGGACTGAATTTTGTCCTCCTAAATCAAATGCTTTTCAAAAAAAATCAATAACCCATATGGACAGCAGATCTTAAGTTTCCTATACCTCTTAGTCAAAGGTGGGCTGATAGAAAATGGTCTACAAAAGTCTATTCTATTCTTATGGTTATATCAAGGATGTACTTGATATCTGCATATACCATTCTCATAAAGATTCTATAGAGGCAATATGGATCAATAGTTGCCAATACCATCTCAGTTACCTTTTTCTTTGGGGAGAAGAGAACAATCTATGATCTTTCCCATTATTTGGAAAGCCTTCCATCTTTAAGATATTTTGAAAATTAATCCCTGAGTATAGGTTGGTTTGGAGCAACTATATATCATTGAGTACCAAAGAATTTATTGATTTAGTTTGGAGGAGCTTGTCACAGTCCTTCATTAAATGGTCTTTCCTTAATCCTTTGCTATAGATATCAGCACATAAGCTACAATTATCTTTGTGGTAGTTTCTCAGTTTGTGCTCATCATAAGCCCTGCAAGGGGAATTCACAACATAAGTAATGAAATTATGCTTGGTTTTTGGGGTTTTTTTTTTTGCTTTTTGGCATATAATGAAATCAACTTAATTAATTCCTTTATTCACCTCTCTAAGAAGGGTCCGCAATCTGTCCTTCTGTTTATTGGAAACATTTTCATGCCTGTTATTTCATTTATATTGAAAATGGCAAGATGGAAATGATTCAGTTCTACCAGTAGTGTATCAACTTTTTAATGACAGGACAAAGATTAAGAGTGCTAACAGGTAAATTAGTTTTTTTAGATGGTTTGACACGGTTGTTGTGGAGGTGGAAAAGGGTTCATAGGAATTAGGGTATATTTTGCCTTTTTTGGTCCATTTCATGGATCATTATGACCACTGAAATTAATAATCTCATTCAGGCCAACATTTTGGTGTTGAGCCTATAATACACTTATGTGGACTTTGGCAATAAACATGATTTGTTTCCAAGACCATTTTGGTAAAAGCTTTGCATTTTGGTAGAGCCTATCAGAGCTTTGACCTCTCCCCTTCCCGCCCTCATCATAGTCTCCAAGAGCCCAGGAGTCCATGCTACCTTGAAGTATTGGCATAGTTCCCCCTAACACGGCAGGTAGAGCTGATCACAGTGTTCCAGATGTGGTTCAAATAGTACAGAGTACGGCAGAACTGTAAATTTCTTTGCTCCTGATGCTATATTTCTATTAATGCAACCTAATGTCACATAACTTATTTTTGGTAATTATGCCATGCATATGGAAATTGCACTCCTCTGGTCTTTTTTATATGATTTGCATTCTAGCCACGTCCATCACATACTTGTACGATTGAGTTTTTTTAACCTGAGAGCAGGACGTTACATTTATCTCTCTTAAATTTATTCTTGTTAGTTTCAGCCCATTCATCCAGTCTATACAAAGATAAGCTTTCTGTCTTGTCTTCTTCATCTGTTGCATGTACAGATAATTAATATTAGTATTAACAGAAAAGGGGGAGAGTAATTGGGACCCTGTTTAAAAACACCCTAAACTAGTAATGAGGATGCATTTAAAATTTAAAAATTTGTTTAATGCTTGTAGACATTTATTCATTCAATAGCTATGCAGTGAACAGCTTTTGTGTTCACAGCACCTGAATAAGTGTCAACCCTTTGGCACTTCTGAATTCTCTACCATTTGGTTTCCTCTTTGATGATCTGCTACCATGTTGGAACAGTGTTAGTATAATAAAGAGGAATACAGAAGGGTGGAATTAACATTAGAGCTCATCTTCTGAACTCCCATCTGGTGCTGTTTCCATCATGCCACAACATCCTCCTTAAGAAATGTGTGGAGCTCTTAACAGAAATAGGGACATTTGGAAGAGGAGCAAGTTATTTTGTTAAGAGATAATGGGTTCTGGTTTGGATTTACTGTTTTAGATTCCTAAAAGACACCTAAGTGGAAATGTCCAATGGGTATTTGGTGATGTAGCACAAGAGAGAATTTAGGATTAGATAGAGATAGATAGATAGATAGATAGATGGATGGATAGATTACAATAATCCAGGCATGAATGGGAGTTGGGAGGAAGGGACAGTTTACAAGACACTTGCTGTGTTTCAGTCAAATTCTAAGTATATTCTTGCCACAGTAGTTTGACCACTGAAAATAGCACATAAATGAGGGTCTCTTTGTCTCTGACCAAAATCAGTGAATTTTCATATGTAGTCTTTCTTTCTCTTTCTTATATGATATATAATAGCATCATGTATGATATAAAGTGTATAAACTGAGTGTCCCTTTCCCCATAGATGACACCCAGCTTTTAATATCTTGAATTGAAGGAGCTGTTACGCAAGTTCATCTTTATAATGGCCAAAAAAAACATTTATAATGATGTGCGACATTGTAATACCAGAATTATATCGAATCAATTCTTTCTCTCTGCGAGCTTACAATCTGTCAAACATACTGACAAGGAATAATAAGCCTAGGGCATATAACAAAGTCTTTGCATCACATGCATATTAGAACAAAGTTTAATTTGTAGGGAAGTGGCCATAGGACTTTGCATCCAGTATCAAGGGAACTACAGCTCTCCACAGAACAAACCATAGGGGCATCAGGTGGAAAACAAGAGTAGGACATTTTAGATCCAGAAACTAAACACATTCACTCAGTTGGGGACAGTGAACCTTCTGGGTGTTGTGGTGATAACTTTGGAAGTTCAACCTTAAACCCTTCACCCTTTGCCTTATCTATAACATCCAAGCCTTTTTGGTCCAGAAGCAGACTTCCTGATGTGATTTCCTGTACTTCCTGCCTTGGTCCCAGCCGGAAACAACATGAGAACAGCCTTCCTGTTGGAAACAAGGATGCCGTGCTGGCATTAAGTACAGCACTGCGAGTGAGGTCAGCAGAGAGAGAGGGGAACAGAATTTGTAATCTGTTTTTTTGGGGGGAGGAAGATATTCAAAGAAAGGGGATGAGTGAAATGAGGGTCATAGAACAAATTCAAAACTAAGAGGTCCTTTGATGTTCTTTATCTGTAGCTACACGTACTGTACTTTTTTTAGTTTGTTACATAATGGGGGGAAACTACCATCAGTCAGTGAATGGACGGAGAATGATTATTAATGGTGGCCTATGAGAATATACATTTTATGAATAAAAATTAATAATAGAGGATAATAATGCCCAGCATTTATATAGCATTTTAAGGTTTAAGAAGTACTTTATGTATATTATCTTATTCAATTTTCATAACAACCCAATGAAGCAGATACTACAGGTATTATTTTTCCCATTTTACAGATAAGGAGACTGAGACTCAGAGAGGCTTCAGTGATTTGGCCAGTGCCACACAGATAGTAAGTGTTAGAAGATGGATGAAGGCTTCTTTTCCTTATTTTGAAGGGAGTCTAAACTCAGCTCTGAGGGATTACAAGGGCAAAGGGGTAATAAACACATATAAATCCCATTATCTTTCCTTTTTAAAAATAGTTTTATTGATGTTTTGTTTTTCCACTACAAACATTTACAGATTACCCCCCCACACTCCATGAGAGGTTTCTTGTAACAAAGTAAAACAATTTAGCAAAACTAACCATACAATGACCTCATCTGAAAGTGCAAGCAACATTCCACATCTGTAGCACCCCCACCATGTTTCTTTTTAAAAAAATCTATTTCTCTTCTTCCCACTTCCATCCCATTGAAAAAAAAAATTCTTGTAAGAAATAGAGTCAAACGAATACATTCTCTAAATGGCTATATACAAAACCAGCTATGTATATCATTCTGCACCTTAAGTCTGTCACCTCTTTGGCAGTAGCATGTTTCATCATCAGTCCTCTGGAATCATGGATTAGATGGTTCCTGTATCGATAGTATTTCTTACTAATCAAGTTTGGTTTCAAAGTTGTTTGTCCTTACAATTGTTTTCATATAAATTATACTCGTGGTTCTGCTCATTTCATTCTTCTTTACCTTATAAAACGTCCTCAAAATTGTTCACTTTTTATAATACTATCTTCTAATCTGTGGCATTTTTTTTCACATAACCTGTTGCCTCTGATGTACATACCTAATGAATACTGGGAGAATCTCATATAGTAGCAATGATAGGGATGGTTGTGATACTTGTCAAAACATAGAAAAGATAATCCTACAGATTTCTGTGGCAAAATCAGAAGTCAGCATTTATATTATAGCATATGTAAATAATTCTCTCACAACAACCTGTGAGGTAGATAGTATTTGAATTATCTCCATTTTATACACAAGGAAATGAACTTCCTAGAAAGTTAACTGAATTACCCATACTCACAGAGCTATTAAGAGAAGGATTTCTTCTATAAAACTTGGACTCAGTCAAAAGGCCTCAACCAAGGACCTAGAAGGCTGCATGTGGCCTCCAGGCCGCAGGTTCCCCACCCCTGACCAACTCCCTTGTTTTATATATGGAGAACTGAGACTGAGAGACTAATTGACTTGTCTAAGGTGATACAGATAGTTTGTGGCAGAACCTGGATTCAGATCCAGGTCCTCTGACTCCAAATTCAGTACCTTTTCCACTGTATCAAACTGTTTCTCTAAAATTCAGAGGCCCACAGAGGTTGAGTGACTTGTCCAAGGTGACATAGGGAGTAAAGAGCAAAACTGAAAATTGAACTGAGGTCTTCTGACTCCAATTCTTCCCACAATGCCTGCTCCAATGCCAGGGACCATTTCATTTCTTGTGTCACCAACATATAGGGGGCACTCCAGGCTATGCTATCTCTGTGCTGCCTTTCTCCCACATCTCTCCTTTGCTCCTGTGGTAGCCTCCATCGCTAGCCTCCATCCCTATCCTCCATCCCAAACTGACAGGAAAGCTACGGCATAATAATGATGCTCTCTAGATAAATTAACAAATGTCTGGACCACAAGGGGAATGGTACCCTTCCCCACCCTCACCCCCCTCCTTGTCCACAGCAGCCAAAAAAAGAACCCAACATGTTTGCATAAGGATTAATGTGGCCCAGGACCTGTGATTCAACCTGCACTTCCCCCAGAGGGGACTTTCGGGTGAATAGAGCCCCAGGGCATCTGCCGAGCAGCTTGCCATCTCAAACAGAGAGTGCAAAAGCCACCTCATGGCTGATTGAGTAGTGACACTGACAACTTTCTCTCTCCCCTCTCATGGTCTTCCAGGAGGCTCTGTCGGTGGTGAGCGACGATCAATCCCTCTTTGACTCCACATTTGGAGCAGCTCATCTCCCCAAGAACGACATGACCGCCTCTGGCAACCCTGACTATGGCCAGCCCCACAAAATCAACCCCCTCCCGCCTCAGCAGGAGTGGATCAACCAGCCCGTGAGGGTCAATGTTAAGAGGGAATATGACCACATGAATGGATCCAGGTAGGAGAGTGTGGACTACAGCTGCTGATGGTCCCAGATGATGGGCTGGGAGAGAGAATTCAGGGAGTGCAGGGTCGCAGAACCTGATGGCGGAGGGAGGGGGGAGAAGAGAGGGAAGGAACGAAAGTAGGAATGTGTGTTCGCCAGATGTTCTTCTGCCGAGGCATAAGGCCTCATTATTCACTTATGGTTTCTGTGGCAGGCAGGGCTCCAGGGCTAGGCAATTGGAAGTCTGGGTCAGTCCACAAAAGGCTGCTAAGATGAGGGGGCCAGCCCAGGGCACTGTGGGACTAGACTCTGATGGTGCACTTGAAGGGTGCTCCTGCCATGTCTGGCTGGGCATGGGAGAGCTGCCAGCCTTCAAAAGCTCTGCCTTATGTAAGAGTCTGCTCTTAGGACCATTAAATCAACAACTATTTATTAAGCATCTGCTATATGCCAAGCCCTGTGCTGGACCCTGGGGATACAAAGATGGTGAATGAAATAATCCCTACTTGCAAGGAGCTGATATTCACTGAGCAAACAGTCACCAAACACTTATGTGAAGTCAAGTCAACACGAATTTAAGTGCCTGTTATATTCCAAGCATTTACTTATATGCAGGCCACTGTGCTAGGCCCTGTGGTGAAAGAAAGAAAGAAAGAAAGAAAGAAAGAAAGAAAGAAAGAAAGAA
>NW_020954591.1:30343405-30590526 GCF_900497805.2 Vombatus ursinus | reverse complement strand
GAAAGAAAGAAAGAAAGAAAGAAAGAAAGAAAGAAAGAAAGAAAGAAAGAAAGAAAGAAAGAAAGCAAGAGAAGGAAAGAAAGAGAAGGAAAGAAAGAAAGAAAGAGAGAGAGAAAGTAAGAGAGAAAGAAAGAAAGAAAGAAAGAGAATGAAAGAAAGAAGAGAGAGAGGAAGGAAGGAAGGAAAGAAGGAAAGAAGGAAAAAAGGAAGGAAAGAAAGAGGGAGGGAATAAGACATGTTCAGGGCCCTCAACAAATGTCCACTCTAATACCAGGTATAAAGCAAAGGTTTTAGATAGCCATAATACTACACAGATGGGTTATAATAATGGCACAAATAAAATTATATAGGAGTTGAGTGGAAAGGAAATTACTTTGTAGCAAAAAGATTTCATGAAGGAGGTGATACTTGTAGATGGCCTTTAAGGTTTTATAGGATTTTGATTAGGGAAGTAGGCAGGTCACTTAAGGTAGAAGGTATGGCATCAGTAAACGTATAGGAGCCGGAAACTTCAAGGTATATTGAAAGAATGAGACGTACTCTATTTTAGACTGGAACATAATTACATGTAGAAGAATAGTGGGAGGAAGAGCCAGATTAGGTAGACTGGAATCAAATCCTGAGAGGCTTGTACAGATTGAATGACAGACTAAGGAGTCTGAGCTTTATTTAATAAGCAATGGGGAGTCTCAGGGAGGGGAGAGAGGGTGAGAATTTGGAACTCAAAATTAAAAAAAATATATTAAAAATTGTTTTTACATGTAATTGGGAAAAATAAAATGCTAATTATTAAAAAAGCAAAGGGGAGCCACTGAAGGCTTTAGAAGACAGTAGTGAAATGATCAGAGCAGTGCTTTAAAAAGATTAGTGCAGGGTAGATTGGAGAAAGAGAGCTTAGGATCAGGGAGACCAGTTAGGAGATTATATGAATAGTCCAGACAAGAAGTAAGGAAGACTTGGACTAAGGTATTAGCAGTTAAAGAGAAAAGGAGAGGAGAGGACCCTCAGAGGTAGACAAATAAAACATGGTAACTGATTAGATGTAGAGAGAGGAAGAGAAGGAAGAGTCAAAGATGACTAAAGGGCGTTAAGCCCTAAGGTGTCCGTTGTGACATTATTCACGGAAAGTGAGGAAAGCAGGAGGAGTTGGTTTGGGAGGGAAGGAGATGAGTTTGGTTTCAGATGTGTTGAGTTTAATATAATGGCAAAGAATCCAGGTGGAAATATCCAGCTGAATAGTTCTGAAAAGATAAGACTTTTGGTCATGGGAGGCCAAGGCTAAAGATATAAACTTGAGACGCACCTGTAGAGAGAGGTAAGGAAGTTGAAGGGGGGAATGTAACAATAAAGGAAGAGAGTGATAGTGTAGATAGCCAAGTCAGAGCCACCACCACCTCCTTCTCAAGGAGCAACAAGTACCCTCCAGACCTGCATGTGGGAACCCCTAACTTTACCACATTTCAATCCCACTAACCAAAACCAGACAGTGCCTGGGATCTCAGCCACCTTCTCAGGCTTTGGGGCAGCACAGCAGCTCAGAGCCTCAGAAGTCTGTCTCCGTCTGTCTCTCTGTCTGTCGTCTCACTTTCTCTCTGTCTCTGGTCTCTCTCTGTCTCTCTCACACTGATAATAACCAATATTTGCGTCACACATTAAAGTTGACAAAATTTCATCTTCATGGGAGCCTCATAATAAAACTGTGAAGAAGGTTCTACAGATAATATTATTATCCTCACTTTACACGTGGGAAAACTGATGCTCAGAAACAGTGAGTGTTTAGACTAGGGAATTTTAATCCTTTTAATAAAAGGATCTGTTCTGTAAAATTTGGATTCGGTCAAAAGGCTGCTTAAGGATCTAGAAGGCCTCAAGGTCACAGGTTCCCCTCCCCTGGTTTAGACTAGGCTCACACAACTACTAAATGTTAAAGAATTTGAACCTGAGTTTTTCTAACCCCAGGTTCGGCTCTCCACCAAACTGACTCTTTTTTAATTATTATTGTTAGCTGATACTTTTTATTTTGCACATGAAACTGCAAATCTGTTTTGTATAACTTGCTGTTTCTTTTAAATATATAATAAAGTTATCATGCAAATTTATTTTCCTCCCTTTTTTTCTCTCCTCCCCCTCCCCCATCCTACAGCTGGCTACCATTAGACACAAATAGGTGTATATATGTATGTGTATATGTATATATGTGAAATCATTCTAAAAGTACTTCTATTTATCAGTTCTTTCTCTGATTCTTAAGGTGGTATCTGCCTGTCCATATCCTACTATACCCTAAGCTCATGACTAAGATTCAGAAACATTGTGACAAGAGCAACCCAGCTATCTACAATGATAGTCTAGTCACTGGTGTACAATGTCCTTTGGTTTGATCTGCTTTTTGAAGCTGGTGCTCCCTATCACACGTAGGCTGGCAGTGCCGTAGCCAACTCACAGGTCTCTTTCTGCTACTGATCAGCACCTGTTCTGTTTAACCTGTTCTGTTTCCAACTTGGGCCAGTTGGCCTTCCTTAGCCTGGTGGCACCCCCTGATCCTGGGGGCTCACTTGCTATCCTTTGAACTTGTGACCCCAAAGATGGAATTTATTATTATTATTATTATTAATTATTATCTGATACTTTTTTTTGCACCACCAAAAAAATCTATCCACAGAGATGATGATTACAACAGTCTCATATTTTTCTAGAACATTTATATTCATTATTACATTTTAGTCTCACAGTGACCCTGTGACATAAGGAGGGTAAGATGTTTTTCTGTTCCAAGTAACACGGATAGTGACCAGGGGAGCCGGGACAAGGATCGAGTCTGCAGACTACCAAGTGGGGAAAGGAAAGGGGAAGGGAATAAGCATTCATTAAGGTGTGCCAAGAGCTATGCTAAATACTTTACAGATATTATCACATCCAATCCCCACAACAATCCTGTGAGGTAGGTGCTATTATTATCCCCATTTTACAGATGAGGAAACCGAGACAAATAGAAGTTAAGTGACTTGCCCAGGGTCACATAACTAGCATGTGTCTGAGGTTGGGTTTGGGCTTGGGTTTTTTTGACTCAGGCCTGGTGATCTATCCCCTGAGCCACCAGCTGCCTCAATCAGACAGACACTAAACTACAGAATCTGTTTTTATGCGGGTTCAGATTGACTCACAATAGGATTTGTGAGTAAATGTTTTCTTCTTATTCTCCCTAAGAAGTCTCAGGCACTTAGATCTTCTAGTCACAGACAGAGAGGGGCCCCATAAGAATCACCCTTCAAACCTTAGTTCTGCAGCCTCCCCAGTAAATGTGGTAGTCAACCTAGGAAGCTGCAGATGTCACAAGGATCGGCCTGCCCTCTAGAGATAGGCCAGTGAGCCTGGCATTGGCCGGACAGTAAGTCACAGGCAGCATCGGAATGACTGATGCATTCATACAGATCTGACCCCTTTGGGAGAAATGGCAGAAATACACTAGACCCTACCAGCCACAAAGTAGGCCAGGCACAAGCTGTTACTGATGCCGAATGAATCTTCTTCACCTACGTACATCTTGTGGTGCCAAGAGTTAGAGTCAGGAGGCCTGGGTTCAAAGCCTGGCCGAGCCATTTACTAACTGTCTAATGAATGATACTGAGAAAGTCAGTTGGTCTCTCTAGACTTCCCAATGTTTCTGCGTCTGCTAGCTTGAAATTTTTTCTATTAACTTGAGCAGGAATATTCTAGAAAAATGCTCATACTTAAGCTGGAACTATTCACTAGAGGGTGAAAATCAGGTATTGCAATTGGTACAGAAAGGAAAAAAACCATGATTAAATTGATGTCAAGCTATTAACATTTTTTTCAACTTAACGTCTGCCTTTGCCTTTAGTTTGTTGTTGCTGTGCTGCTGCAGCAGCTGTTGTTTTGTGAGGCAGGGAAGGCTTAAGTTTTGATCGGACCTGTGATTTAATAAGTATCGAGAACTCCCAATAAGGAAACTCCCTCTACCAATGCATATCAGCTCTTGCTCTGAAAAGTACCATCTTAGAGAGAGTCATTGGCTGGGGCATGGAGAGAGACTTGCCCAGGGTCACATAGCCGGTACGTGTTGGAAGCTACGTCTTCCTCATTAGCTTTTAAGCCATGCTGCCTTTAGTAGCCTATTTTTACGGAATAATTATGTTATCTTGTATTTTATTCTTTGCCAAAGCTTATGTCCTTTTATGCTTTTTTGGAGTCCCTTCATTTCAAATACGCACAACAGTTCTTCAAAGTGGGAAGAATCGGTGATACTACCCATTTTACGGATGGAGTGACTGAAACGCAAAGCTAATTAGAGGCAGAATGAGGGAAACGGCTGAAGTGGCGTGGGGCAGTAGGAAGAGCACTAACCTGGGAGTCACAAGTTCTGAGTTTGCATCCTGGCTCTGCTATTTGTTAGCTATGGGACCTTGAGCGAGTCACTTAATCTTTATGGGTCTCAGTTTCCTTCTCTTTTGAATGAGGAATTTAGAAAGATGGCCTCTAGATCCATGATTATTCAGCCGGTT
Source organism: Vombatus ursinus (assembly GCF_900497805.2). NCBI lineage: Eukaryota > Metazoa > Chordata > Mammalia > Diprotodontia > Vombatidae > Vombatus > Vombatus ursinus. The sequence goes on along the minus strand of NW_020954591.1, from coordinate 30,586,003 downwards.
CTCTGCTATGTCATGAGGATCGGAGGGCTTAGGATTTCCTTGTGGCTCTGGGTCCAGACGTGGGAAAGTCAACAAACAGGGAGAAACACGGTGGATTCGCAGCTTCTATGGAAGACGGAAAAAAGCAGTAAATTAAAATTCTGTCATTCTGTGAAGAGGCAGGAGCCAGTGACTAACTGGGATACCATTTAACTCTTGGAGCCTTAGCTTTTTTCAGTTTATCCCACAGATGACTGTGTTAAGGTCGTATGTCTGGCCTATTGTATGCAGTTGACAGTGTCACATTTTGAGGGAAATTTTGACAAGCTGGAGCACATGTAGAAAAAGGCAGAATAGGGCAAGGGGCTTTTAAAATCTTGTCATTCAAAGATTAGTTAGAGGAACTAGAGATGCCGAGGCTGTTGAAGAAAAGATCCAGTAGGGACATGAGGGCTGCTGTCAAATACTGGAAAGATTACACAGTAGAAAAAGGACATGTTCTGTTTGACTTCAGAGGACCAGGGGTTAGAAGTAACATGCCCTTAGGTGGCGAATTCAAATGTAGCCTCAGATACTTATGAGTATATGACCCTGAGCAAGTCACTTAATAGCTGTCTGCCTCAGTTTCCTGAACTGTAAAATGGGGATTAGAACAGCCCCTACTTCTTAGGGTTGTTGTGAAGATCAAATGAGATAATAATTGTAGAATGCTTAGCACAGTGCCTGGCATATAGTAGGTGCCAGGCACTAAAGGAAGTTATAGCTGGAAGGAAACTCAGGGACCATATAGTCCAATGCCTACATAAAGCATGAAGTCTGTCTAACTCAAAGTGGTCATCTGACCTCCTTTGAAAACCTCCAATTACGGGGAACTCATTACCTGATTCCTTTTCACTTTCAGACCAAGGAAATAGGAAGAGCACTAACCTGGGAGTCACAAGTTCTGAGTTTGCATCCTGGCTCTGCTATTTGTTAGCTATGGGACTAAATATTAACTATTACTAATTAACAGGGAGATTGATTTTTTGGCTAAATATAAGAAAAAAATAGTTATCTTTTCCACATTGTGACTTTCCCCAATGCAGTTTCGATATATTTCAGGTCATCAGAAGAAATTAAATGGGAATTTTTTTGGGAGTTTTGCAGAAGCCACAGATGACACATGAAGGCCGGCAAACAACACGGGAAAAGTTTAGAAACTCAGAAATGCATAAAATATATGTATAGTATTATATAATATCAACATATTCTATGTTTTGATGCCATAATAATTCAGACTTCTTCTCTGGTATGAAGGAAGGACCAAAACATTTAGCAGTTTTTCCAGATCAAGGTGGGGTGGCGATGGTGGAGATGGAAGAGGTGGGGGAGGCATGCCCCTAACCCCCACCATGTGGAAGGGATAACTGTATAACAAAATAGAACAGGATTCCTTGGTCTGAAAGTGAAAAGGAATCAGGTAATGAGTTCCCCGTAATTGGAGGTTTTCAAAGGAGGTCAGATGACCACTTTGAGTTAGACAGACTTCATGCTTTATGTAGGCATTGGACTATATGGTCCCTGAGTTTCCTTCCAGCTATAACAGTCTGAGATTCCTTGACCACTGTGCCCTTTCTGCTTTAAAAAAAAAAAAAAACAGAGTAAAGAGGGTGTGGGGGGGGGGGGGTGGAGGGGTGTTTTGTGAGCAGGGTTATGCTGAGCCTTGCTTTGGCTATGACTTAGCTATGACTCATTTGGGCAGCGGCTAAGGGTCAGGTGGAGAAGCGTGCTCTTTGAGAGGTTCAGCGGCAGTATGGGCTGCCCTTGCTTTGGGAGGTTTTGTTGTCTCTTTCCTCAGATTTTCCCACTGTGGTTGAGCTTGTCAGGGTTGGTTGTCCCTGAAACAGCATCGCCCATAGGTTCTGTATTAGATGCAGATTCCAGTGGCTTGATCCAAGACGTGGTCTGCAAATAGCTCTCAGCTGCATCCTGTCTCAACCACGGGAATTGGAGAAAACATCCCGTGTAAGAAAGAATACCAATTTGTGGAGAGGAAATGCACGAACTGCTTGCCTCCTGTGCATAGTGTGGAACCTGAGTCCTGAATTGTAAGAGTACTGTATGGCCTGCATGAACAGGATATCTAGGTATAAGGGACATATGCTCTTCACATTTCTTTCATGTACAGAATGTTACTGCCACATTTGTTCCACCTGTCTGGCTAGTGAACAATATTCCAAGTTTCTGCTTTCTGAGATGCATAAGTCTGATCACTAATAACCTTGTGTGTGAAGTTGTGTTTATGAGTTCAGACTAAGTGATAGAATTTGTTCATTAAATCCTAATTTGTCCATTAAATCCACGGTTTCTAGGGACTTGTGATGTCATCAGGGTAAGTACCCCTTCCAGGGTATGGATCACAGTTCCTTTAGACTTCTTAGTCTTAGCCTTTGGGATTCTTACCCGTGTCTTTCCATAGATCCTTCCTACAAGATTGTCCCAATATGTTGGAGGCCATTCACTAATTCTGTTAATACACATAGGTGCCAGTGCTGCACACAGTTTGTTCATTTGTTACCCTTCCCTCTTAACAATATGATCAATGCCCCTCCTGTTCTGGTCATACATGACTTTATCAGGGGGTGGTATACCACTCCTCATGAGTAAGTCATTGTTTGTGGTATACTGTAGCTCTCTTATACCTGAGTGCATCTTTCCAATATTCTTTGGGTCACCTGAAAATTTGAGGGAGACGACATGCATTCAAATATTGCCCCTGTCACTTACTACCTGTGTGACCTTGGGAAGTCATTTAACCTCTCTAGGCCTCAGTTTCCTTATCTGTAAAATAAGGGGGTTTGACTAGAGAGCTTCCAGTTCTAAATCTATGTGATCTTATTATCTAGAACCCTATGGCCTCAATCCACAAGGAGCAGCCATATAGCATTACCATGAGAATATTACTGTTATTTTTTAAAAAAGACAATTATAGGGGATTCTTGAAAGGGCTGAATAATTTCCCACATGCAATACATCCTAGTCTCTTCCTCCTAGTTAGTTGTCCATTTATAGCTCCTGTCATATATGGGTATACATGTCTGTTGCATATAGAAATATATAAACACATATGTTATGGACTGGTCCTGCATTTTCATTATTGTAGGGAACTTCCAGGTGAGGAAACCCCCTCTACCAGTGCAGGTTGCCATTTTCTCTGTAACTTATAGTCTCAGAGAGTTGCCCAGGGCCCAGAGAAGCTATTTAGAGAATTATGTCAGAGTCACATGGCTAGCATGTGTCAGAGGCAGGGTTTGGACCTAGGTTTTCTTGGCTTTCAGGAAGCTCTCCAGCCATAATACCATGCTGCCTCTTATGTGCATGTGTGTATACACACACACACACATGCATATGTATTATATATGTTTATATATGTGCACACATATCTATATATGTATATGTTTATGTATACATATATATACACATATGTGTATATGTATGTGTATATGCATAAGTATCTCAAACCCCCAATGAGGAAGGTTACTCTTAACGCAGTTTAGGATCTAGTCTGCAACTAACAGTCTTAGGGAGTCAGTATAATATAGCAATACCATTTGTGTGTGTGTATATATGTGTTGACTCAATGGGCTGCTCATCTAATCAGCAAGCTTCTATCTGAGCAATCTGAATTTTATCTTTTTTTTTTCCCAATGTGGTTGTTTAATATGTTTCAAGTGACTATGGATTTGAGCAAGGAGTCTTTTTAACATTATAGGCCTTGACACCATTAGTGTTATGTTATCTGTGAACAGGAGTATTAAAAGGAGCACCCCTCCCTTGTTTGTATTCCAGCGAAGGAATTCTCCATGACATCGACAAACACCTAAATTAGTAAACGTTTCCATGTTTTATACCTCCCTTGATATCAATACTTAGCAGATTGTTATTCAAAGTTATTTCTGTGATTGCATTTGTCGTAGAATTTTTTTATGATTTTAACATATGTGTGGCAGAGGTATTGTCTCAGGAGGGTCATTAAGGATGCATTATGTTCTATGAGTCAAAGGTGTTTTTGTTTTTCTTTTTAATCAAAAAACAATAGACAACAGGATATTCTATTCTTTGCACCTCTCAGTCAGTTTTATGACTTTGAAGCTGTGGTCTCTTGTAGAATATCTTATACAAAAGCCTTCCTGTTTTCTTCTCATGTATTCATAGAATCATAGGGATTGAAGACTGGAAAGGAGCTTAGGCATAATCTTTTGCAAAAGAATAAACTGTGGTTGAAAGATTTTCATGAAGGATTATTTCTATGTGTGCACAGACCAGTCTCATAAGAATTTTTATAGAGATGACACATCATAGATGTAAAGCTGGGAGAGATTTTAGAGTCCAGGTTCCTTGTTTTACAGATAAAGTAACTAAGGCTAGATGAGGTTAAGTGACTTGCCTAAGGTCATTCAGTAGATATACAAGGTAGGATTTGAACTCAGGTTTTCTTGACATCAAACTCAGTGCTCTATCAATAGAATCGCCAAGGTCCTACTGATGGCTTCTTGGTTACCTTTTTTGTTTGTTTGTTTGATCTTTTTCATTCTTTTGGAATCTTTCCCTCTTTGAGATAGCTTGAAAATTGTTTTACAAAGATCTTTCAAGGGCAGTTAGGTGACGCGGTGGATGGAGCACTAGGCGAGGATTCAGGAAGAACTAACTTCAAATTCAGCCTCAGGCCGTTACTAGCTGTGTGACCCTAGGCAAGTCCTTTATCCTCTTTCTGCTGTAGTTTCCTCAACTATAAAAGAGGGATAATAACAGTACTACCTCCCAGGGTTGTTGTGAGAATCAAATGAGATAATATTTGCAAAGTGCTTAGCACAGTGCCTGTCTCATAGTAGGTACTTTAAAATGGTTATTTTTTTCCTATCTTTAAAATTGTGTCACTCCCAACTTGGATACGTTTGGTCTAGTGCTTTTCTCAAGTTCTTTTTCTTATCTGGCGCTACCTTGTCTTATAGACTTGATCAATATTGTATTAAAGTTATGAAACACAGCAAATGAAGTGGTTCCATTATCATAAGCAATAAAAATGGATCACTGCAGAAACTGGTAGATGTGTTCCATTTCATTTCCTTTCGCTGTTTTCCTTCTGGTTAAAAAAATTGATCATAAATGTTTTACTGAGCATCAATATAACTAAGCTTTGTAATTATTTACATTTAAAGGAACCAATTTTAGTATTTAAAATGTTGTTGTCTTCTTGTTGGGTTGTTTCTGTCGGGTTTGGTTCTCTGTGACCCCATTTGTCATTTTCTTAGCAAAGATACTGGCGTGGTTTGCCATTTTCTTCTCCAGCTCACTTTACAAATGAGGAAACTGAGGCATTCAGTGTTAAGTGACTTGCCCACAGTCACACAGCTAGTAAGTGTATGAGGCTGGATTTGAACTCAGGAAGATAAGTCTTCCTGGCTCCAGGCCCAGCTATCTATCCACTGTACCACCCAGCTTAAGATGACATAACATTTTTAGTTGCTTTCACTAAGTTTTCATTGAGAGAGTTTGTTCATCCCATTCACTTTTCCTCTTTTATATCATTAGCATATATACTCTGTGTTTCAGGGTTTGATTTTTCTATTTGTTTTTTGCTTTGCACGATTTCATAATGGTCTTGCCATATTTCTTTGCATTCTTCATACTTGAACTTAATTACATTATGATATTCTCCTCTTCCAGTTTCATCTCTTGGAATGACTTGCTTTACCTGATTTCATGCCAAGGTCTTAGAAGACTTATTTTCCCTTCAAAGTCCTCTTTATATTTAACAAAGCTAATCTTTGAATAGAAGATAGTCAGTTTATTATTGGGCCCATACTTGAACCCTGTCTGGCTTGGTGGAACCTATCGGAGCTTGTGTGATACCAGCCTAACCTCTGAGAATATACTATGTTTTGCTCTAATGAGGAACTGGAGAAGGAGCCTTTTTGAAGGCTGCACATACTACATCTCAGTGTATTTATTTCTATATCCATACCTACAGCTATATCTATTCTATCTACACATAAAGTTACATTCTATAATGATCCTAAATTCTGTGCTGTTCCTCCAGTCTATATTTTGGGCATCTTCCATGTCATTGGTGTCAAACTATAAGTCATTGGTGTCAAACTCAGAAATGGGAGCATATTGACTTAGAAAACCACAAATTAACATTATCGAGGTTGTATTGTATTTTTATTTATTTTGTTAAACACTTTCCAATTATATTTTAATCTGGTTGGGCCATTTGATATTTGCCATAAATCATACTGTACTAACTTTCCATAATGCAGCTAAAATATATTTGGTGAGTCAATCAATTAATCCATAACCATTTATTAAGAGCTTACTATATGCTAGGCACTGTTCTAGTTGCTAGGGATAAAAAAAGACAAAAATATAAGAGCCCCTGCCTATACTACGGCAATAAGTCTGCTGGTTGGCCTTTCTGTCTCAAGTCTCTCCCCTCTCCAATTCATCCTTCATTCAGTTGCCAAAGTGATTTTCCTAAAGCTCAGATCTGACCATATTATCCTTGACTCAGTAAACTCTAATAGCTCCCTATCATCTCCAGGATTAAATATGAAATCCTCTATTAGTCATATAAAGATCTTCACAAATTATCCCATTCCTACCTTTCTAGTTTTCCTTTTTTAATTTAATTTTTTTTTCAATGAACAAAAACATTATTCCCTTCCTCTTACCTCTCCCTCATTGAAAAAAAGAGAAAAACAAAACCTTTCCAGCAAATGTACATAGTCAAGCAAAACAAATTCCCTCATTGGCCACGTTGAAAAAATAGGTCTTAACGTGCTCCCTGAGGCCATTCCATTTCTGTCTGCCGGTGCTTAGCATGCTTTCGTCATTCCTGCGGAATCATGTTTACTTCTTGTGTTGATCAATTTTTAAATCTCTCAAAGTCGTTTGTCTTTACAATGTTGTTACTGTACACATTGTTCCTTTCTAGTCTTCTTACACTTTTTGCTGCTCAGTAGTTTAGTAATGTCTGACCCTTCGTGACGCCATGGACTGTAGCATTTCATGCCTTTCTATTCTCCGCTATCTCTCAAAGTCTGTCCAAGTTCATATTTGTCGTTTCCATGAAACTATCTATCCGTCTCATCTTCTGCCGTCCCCTTTTCCTTTTGTCTTCAATCTTTACCTATATCAGAGTCTTTTCCAATGAGTCCCATCTTGGACCACATGGGGCCACACTTCAGCTTTAGTATTTGACCTTCCAGTGAATAGTTTGAATTAATTTCTTTAGGAGTTGACCGATTTGATCTCCTTGTTGTCCAAAAGGAGTCTCAGAAGTCTTCTCTAGCATCACAATTTGAAAGTGCAGATTCTAGAGCATTCAGCTTTCTTATACTTTCCCTACTCTTTTTCACGTACAGTAGGAGCTTGATACATTGGCCTAGTGCAACTTTTCACATATGACACACCAACTTCCATTGCCAGCCTTTTGTACTGGCTGCCCCTAATGCCTAGAATTCGTTGCCTTTTGCCTCTTAGCTTCCTCAGCTTCCTGTGAGATTCAGCTCAAATTCTACCTTCTACAGGAGTCTTTGCCTAGTCTCCCAACCCCAACCTCCATTGCTAACACCTCCCCTCTGAAATTTTCTGGCGTTTACACCATATGCATCTTATATGTACATTATTATTTGCACGTTGTCTCCCATTACCAGAATATAAGGTCTTTGAAAGCAGGGACCCTGTTTTTGCTCTTGTGTCCTCAGTGTTTAGCCCAGTGCCTAGTACATAGTAAATTATGCTAAATATAAATGCTTTTTGACTGACTGACCCCAAGAAGATTTCATTTTAAGCTATAATAAGCATAGTTGTAAACTTGTGTGTCCAGATAGGGCTTGTTGTTCAGTTGTGTCTCAGTCTTCATGGACTCATGTGGGGTTTTCTTGGCAAAGATACTAGAGTGATTTTCCATTTCCTTTTCCAGTGGATTAAGGCAAACAGAGGCTAAATGACTTGCCCAGGGTCACACAGCTAGTGAGCGTCTGAGGCCATATTTGAACTCAGGTCTTCCTGACTCCAGGCTCTGCACTCTATCCACTGAGCCACCTATTTGCCTCTACCTCTAAGTGGGGCTGCTGTGGTTTTAGCTATCACCATGCAGATTTGGGAAGGTGTAAAAGAGTATTTCTCACTCACCAAACAGACATGTGGTATTCTTAGTACTCAGAGCTCCTGATGAGAGTTGCCTGGGGTACTGAGAAATTCTGTGACTAGTCTAGGGTTACGAAGTCAGGATGTATCAGAGGCAGAACACAAATCTAGATCTTTCTGACTCCAGGTCCAGCACTCTCTCTATCACACCATGCCACCTTTCAAAAATGAGCTATTCAAATAGCAGGACTGGGGCTACAATTTTGCTTTTTGTCCTCTTCCTCTTCCCTAGCCCTTCAAACTTCTTGACCTATTTTAAATTACCTGCCATTTGAGAAATAAAAAGGGCACTTCATCTTTAAGACCTCCTCTCCAAGTACATGAAAAAAAGAGCTAGATGGAACATACATTTTAGAGTTTCAAAGGTATCTTAAAAATCATCCATTCCATTCTCCTCATTTTACAAATGAGGAAACCAGGGCCCTAAGAGACGAAGTAACTTTCTTCAATCACAGTGGCAGTCACTAGCAGCCCTGGGATTTGAATTCAGATTCGTTGATCTTAGATCCAATGTTCATCTACATCACAGGCCAAAAAAATAAAAAAAGGTCCCTAGTCAGAACCAGTCCAGAGGATTTCTTCACCCCTGATGCCCTGCCTTATATTTTTATCTCCTTCTCCCCTGCAACGGAGACAGTTAAGCTGTGCCCTCTTAGGCCCCTTTGCCCAGCTTCATTATGGCAGCCCAAGGCCCTTCAATCACCTATCTTATTGCCACCAGCTGCCTGATGGCCTGACACCCTCTGAGCTGCAAGCACAGGTCTCAATACCGATTAGCTGCAGTGCCGGCCGGCTGAAGAACAAAACCCACTTTCCCTCCCCTACTTCCTCCCTCTTGTTTTCATCGGGCCCTCTTCATAGGCTCCAGCTGCCTTGTTAAAGAGTAGCTTTTATGTTGTGCTTCACCTGTACCAGAAGCAATAGTTGTTCAGTGTGATGGGAGAGGGAGAGAGGCTTGGGTAATCTCAGGGGGCTCACAATGCCTCGGGAGCTCTGAGAGTGGAGGGAGCCCTAGCAGTCTGGCAGGTAAATGTATGGCTTTTTTTTTTTTCTCTTTCTGACCAGTCTGAGTCTTCTGGAGCTAGATGGCCAAATTGGAAGTTGGTCTGAAAGAAGGGTTGTCTGTGATTTGGGGTTGGGACTTATCGTAAAAGAACTCAGCTTCCTGGAGGTTCTTAACTCCTGAGTTGGCGATGTAGGTGGTACCCACCTGCCCCACCCAACTAGGCAGCCATGGGGCAGGTGTGTATGCAGGAGTGGGGGAATAGGTAGGGAATATAGCAAACAGATAAAAATAGGAGAACAAACTTGTCATGTGTATGTGAGGAGTGCCATACTATTATTACCTATTACAAAGAAAATGGGCACCTGACACAAGTATCCAGTGCTTGCCAACAATTTTTTAAGAAGCTCCACTTTTCCTAGTCCCTATTTCAACCTTCCACTACTGCTTGTGGTTTCCTAGTTCCTCTAATTCTCCTTATATTTCTAGGGTTATTTTTCCTTTTCCATGGAAGACATATCTGTCTCCTATTAGATGTAACCTTCCTTTTCTCTAAAATCCTTAATACCCCTTTTCGTAGAGCACACATTTCTCAGGCAATACCTGCAATTTGACCATATCCATTTTTTTTTCAAAGTCCCTAGTAACAGGGACAACCCGTGCAGTCAAAACTTAGCATGTGCTGCTAGTAACTACATGAAGGTCTTCCATTAGCATCATATTTTGGGCAGCTCCCTAAATTTCTATTAGGATGGGAGACCACTTTCTTCATTTTGCTTCTCCTGAGACTAGGTATTAACCCAGAAGTCCCCGGAGGAATAGGTCAGAGGTGAAAACAGCTACCTGTCTTCCTTCACCACCACCACAAAAGCAGAGAAAGTCTCAAATGGGACTCAGCTGGGAGAGTTCTTAATCTCCTTCATATCTTCCCCCTAACTCTATGATTTCTAGAGATTTCTTTTCTTCTGTTTAGACCTCTCTCCCTTTGCATATAGGCAGGGCCTGTTCAATTTCCATCTTGTCCACTCTGCAGTTTTTCCCTAACCAAGGAAAGTCAATGACTGAAACTTGTAGCCCTCTGCTTTTCTTGTTTTGCCTATAAGGTCTAATAAGAAAGTGCCCCCAATGTTAAGGGAGGAAAGAGCATATTGGGCAGGGTCTAACCCAAAGGCAGTGTCTTTCTAGGGTATGTCATCTCAAGCCAAGCCTTCAGAAGCAGAAGTCAATTCACCAAACTCTGCTTAAATAAATGAAATGAAATAACAAAAAAAAAACCCACCCCGATGTGCTACTGCTTCTCTTAACTGCTGTGGGGACATTAAACCTTCAGCAATTTGGGACTCTGAAGGCTGGCTTTTGGGTCTCTGCCTGGAAAAACAGTAGGCGAATAGTAAAACCTTAAATTCTAACATGTGTAAGTTATACATCTTATTTTCATTTTCAGGCCATGTTTCCCCCTGTAAGACATCAGGAAAAAATTACCGTCTGACTTCTAATATCTCAGTGGAGCATTTATCTCCCAGCTATGATAAGTGATCTTCAATATTTTTTTCCCTTCAGATTAAGAAACAAATTCATTTAATTTTCTTTATTGAATGTGCTCAGACTTCCTCTACCCTGCCTGGGTCTTTGGGGTGCACTGTGCTATAATTCTTTCCCTCTGGGTTAGTGGCTTTTCTCCAGGTTGCCACATTTCCCCTCCCTTTTTTCTTTTCTTTTCTTTTCCTTTCTTTTTTTTCTTTCTTTCTTTCTCTTTTTTTTTTGCAGCATTGCTACCACATTGGTTGAGTGGCCATGGGGGACCCTGGGCTACATAACACTTTTCAGACTGTCTTGAGATTTCATCTGCCTTTCATCTGCTTGCCTTTAAAAAAAATGATGGTAAGCTATGCTTGAGTCATTGGCAAGAACAAGGCAGACAAATATGCCAGAGCTGGAAACCGTCTATCTGAACCTTATCTGAACTTCTTGGGTCTGAAACTTTGGTCGGGAGCCCTTGAAAAAAGCATCTGTCTTGCAAGGTTCCTTATTGGCTATAACCTTAGCAGCAGCAGCCTGTTCTTGGCCTTTGGGCAGCATCCTTTGGCTTTCCTAATGCCCAGGGGGCTTTCTTTGTCGCAGTGAGCCTGGGCAGCATGGGAGGAAAACCCAGGACTGACTTGAGAGTCCAGTGAAATACATGGTGGTGCTCAGTTATCCTATGTGGACTGTACCTCCAGGGATCAGTCCTGAAGAGGCCAAGGCAAGTACTCTAGGTTCATGCATCTGCTGTTTGCTTTTGTGGTAAAACGGACAAGTCACTCTGACTATATCTGGGCATGGATGTCGCAAGATGCTAAGTCCTAATTGGGGCTTGTGTAATGAGTGACTCTTGAGTAACTTACATTGCAAGTCACTTAAGCATGTCCGCATTGTTTCCTTTGTGAATATTGCCATTGAGGGCACCAAAGGCTTAGGGGCTGTAACTTTTATCTTACGGGGGACTGGGAATCAAGACTCCTGAGTTCTCTTTCTGCCTCAGTTGACAACCAGCTGTTTTGAAACTGATTTGTCACAGAGACTAAGTCAGAAGACCTAGTTTCTAATCCCAGCTCTGACGCTTGTTAGGGGTATGATCCTGAGTAAGCCACCTAAACTTAGTTTTCCTCCTCTGAATAATGGGGAGAAGAATCCCTGCAGAGAAAGGTACTTTGTAAATTGTAAAGTGTTACGTCAAGTGTGAGTGATCACCATCGTCATCAGATCCTCAAAGCCTTGGTCATTGGCTCCCAAGCTTTGGCAGGTTCTTCCTTATTGGAAAGGCTTGGAGCCTGGGCCTCACAACAGATTGTATGCTTTGTCATCTAAGGTCCAGTCTGCCTGAGTTCAGAGAGGCTCACTCACTCCCAGCTTACTGAAGAAGGATCAATTGTTCGCTCACAGCCACCCCAGAAGACCATCCACCAAGTCTCAGGGGGATGCCAATTTGTATCAGTTGAGAGAGAACCCACACAGATTAAATTATAAATTCTTGAAATAACTGAACTATTTTAGTATCATTGTTACCATTTGCCCATCTAAATAACAGAGTTCACATTGGGGTTGAATGAGAAAATTATATAAGAGTATACTGTAAACTGTAATGTGCTATATACATCTAGAGTATTACTATTATGTCTATTATTATTATTATTACTGATAATGAAAACATTGTGCCCGATGGATTAGTAAAGAGCTCTGCTTCTCTGTGAACTTGGTAAACGTCCACCTTCAAGTCTGGGTGGCCACTTGGTTAGAGCAGACTACAGTGATGACAATACCTTACAGTATTTCTGTTTCCCTCCATTTTTAGGGAGTCTCCAGTAGACTGCAGCATTAACAAATGCAGCAAACTAGTTGGTGGAAACGAGTCCAATCCCATGAATTACAACACCTACATGGATGAGAAGAACGGCCCCCCTCCTAACATGACCACCAATGAAAGAAGGGTCATTGTCCCTGCAGGTATTTTGAAACTGAGATCTTCTTTTAGTTATGGGTTTTAGTTTTGTATTCTCCTAGGTCTGCAGAGATGGAGTCAGAAAATGCCATTTATATGGAATTGGGAAGACATGAGCTCACATCCTGCCTCAGTCACTTGCTTCCTGTGTGACCCTGGGCAAATTACTTACTTCTCTCAGCCTCAGTGTCCTCCTCTGTAAAATGGGAATAATTAATAGCACCTACCTTTTAGGGTTGTCATGAAGCTCAAATGAGATAGGTATAGTACTTTTTAAAATTTAAAGCATCATAAAATGCTAGCTATTATTAATATTATTCGTAGCCACCACTATCTAGGGTACTATGAAAAAGGTGGGAAAGGGAGGACAATGGGAACCGATTACCAAGCTCCTCTTCTGTCCTACTCTCTTCCAAGACCATGATGACACCACAACAAATATTAACAGTTATTATTAATTGGTCCATAAAGAGGGCTGAAGCCAGGCTGTCTGACTCTGAATGGCAGTAAATTCCAATACTTCTGTCTTGGTGGAAGGGTAGCTAAAGAAATCTGTTCTGTCCATCAGACTCATAATTTTTGGCATTTGTGAGTTCCACCTTTCCAAAATCAAAGCCAACTACTATTTTTATTTTAAAATAGAAACAACTATATTTAGCAAATGGAATATTTTAACATGTGTGTAATGAGTTAAGTCATGATTACAAAATAAACACATTTTCCTTGGTTTGGGATTTTTATTGCTATGTTAGTCATATTATTTTGATTCTAATTATAATTAACTTTATTTTGATTCTAACTATTAGAATCAAAACCAATCAACAGACATTTATTAAGGACCTAATATTTGCCAACCACTATGTTAGATGCTGAGGGTACAGTGACAAAACTGAAAGGCCTTGCCCTCAAGGAGCTTATATTCTGTTGAGGGGTACAACATGTGCCCATACAAAGAAGCACAAAATGTATAGAAGATAGTTATGGAGGGGGCATTTGCTGCTGGGGAAAGCAAGCATTTTGAAGGAAGCTGGGAATTCTAAGAGACAGAGATGAATAGGGACTATGTTTGTGTCTGGAGACAGCCCATTGGGAAGATGGAAAATGGGATGTCCTGTAGAGGGAACAAGAAAGCAATCGAGTTAATGGGAATGTTGAATGTGTGAAGGGGAATAATGTGTCCTAAGTCTGGTAAGGTAGGTTAGGGTCAGATTGTGAAGCAATTTAAAAGTCAGATATAAGAATTCATGTTTAATCTTTGAGATGATAGGGAGCCACTCATGGGGTTTTCTGTTTTTGGGGGATTTTTTTTGAGCAAAGGAATGCCATGGTCACGCCCACGTTTTAAGAATATTACTTTGACAGCCATGTGGAGGATGGTGGAAAGGACTTTGAGGCAAGGAGACCAATTAAAAATGTTGTTTAACAATCGAACCCTTTGACTGGGCATTCTGCTATTCTGTCATCCTGGATCAAGCAAGTTTACTTGGCTACTCAGAAAAGAATCTTAAACTTCATCGTGGGGGGTTTCAGCTCGATGGAAAGAATTCCCTCTTAACTTATTCACTCGTATCTGTCAATGATGTGAAATATTAGAGTGGGATACTTAGGAAAGTTGAAATATATCTTACCAAAGAAACCTTTCATTAGAGAAGCACCTATCCAGTTGTGAGAGTTTAAATGCAGTTATGCCTAAAGGCAGGGGAAAGGGTTAGATGCCCCTTTATAAAAGCCATGAAAATGAAGAAAAACCCATGTAAATGCTATATAAAAAACCCCTAAAAGAAATTCACTATCAGGTCTGAAGAACTTAGCTTGGCTGAAAGAAATTTAAGTGTATTCTGCCTCTTTCCTATTTCCTTTGGGTTTAAAATTCATAGGAATTTATATTTAAGCTCTTGAACAAAAGGCTTTAGGCAGGTGTAGATGGAGCCAAGTCAGATAGGGTAGGGTAGGGGAAAAGGGAAAGGCCTTGGAGAAACATGGGTGGGGCTCATGTAAGTTTTATGGGTCTGACAGAATCTTATAAACTATTTGCAAGGAATGCTAAAAGTTCCTTTGCCTTTCATAATCCTGTTACTAGCCTTGGTCGCCTGTCTCTCTGCCTCTCTTGGAATTCATTAGAATGTTTATATCCTGTTCTCTTGTATATGCCTATAGGCCAAGTAAAGCCACCCTTCCCTCAAACATAGTGTTGGCACTAAGGTAGGTTTAAACTGAAAAGCCAAGTCACCATGTCCCACCCAAAATCAAAGACTGGTCTCCTCAGACCTTGGTTCTGTGTAGTAACTGACCCTATCACCATTCCCATCCTACCCTCACACTTTTGAAAACTGGCAGCCTGGGATATCTCACCACAAGATACAGTATCACAGAAACAAAGTCAGAAGACAACTTAGTAGTGAACTAGTGTACCTCATACCACTGAAAACATCTCCACAACAGCCTATCTGACCAATGGTTCTCTAGCTTCTCTTTGAAGACCTGAGGGAGATAGGTGGTACAGTGGATACAGCACAAGACCTGAAGTCAGAAAGACCTGTGTTCAAATCCAGCCTCAGACACTTTCTAGCTGTGTGACCCTGGGCAAGTCACTTAACCCTGTTTGCCTCAGTTTCCTCATCTGTAAAATGAACTGGAGATGGAAATGGCAAACCACTTTGGTATCTCTGCCAAGAAAACCCCAAATGAGGTCACAAAGGAGTCAGATGTGACTGAACAACAGGGGAACTCACTACCTCCTAAGGCAATCCATCCTACATATGTATAACTTTAATTCTTAGGAAGTTTTTCTTGACTTCAAGCCTAAATTTGCCTGTTTGAAATTTCCACCCATAGCTCCTGGTTCCAACCTCTGGAGACCAAGCAAAATAGTCTAATCCCTCTACCACATGGTAGATACTCAAATACTTGTAGAAGGCTGCTGTGTTCCCTCTTAAGCCTTCTCTTCTCTAGTCTGGGCCTTCCCAGTTCTTTCAAATGACAGTATGAACAAAAAACCTTTTCCCATCCCAGTTACCCTCCTCTGTACATTCTGTAGCTTAGAACAAAAACACAGCGCACAGAAATTAACATAATACCCCAGATGTGGTCTGATCAGAGCAGAGTACAGCAGGATTATCACCTCTTCTCTTTGGAAGCTGTGCACTGCTTAATACAGTCCCATATTACATTGATTTTTTTGGCTGCCACATTATACTATTAACTCCTATGGAGCCTGTAATCCAAATAAGCCTTCAGACAGACTGCCATCTAAACAGGACTCTCTCATCTTGTATTTGTGAAGTTGATTTTTTAAAGCCACATATAAGACTTTACAGCTACCTCAAATGAATTTCATATTAAATTAAGCCCAATGTTGTAGCCTGTCAAGATTTTTAAAATTACGATTCCTTCATCCTGTGTATTAGCTACTTCCCCCATCAAGATTTGTGTCAATTACATTTTGATAAATCTATATGACAGCCAGGTTTGTCAGAGAAATATTCAGAACCAACAGTAATTACTATCTCATTCTAGGTAGTAATAATACTAATATCTAACAGTTACAGAGTGCTTTAAGTCTTGCAGAGCACTTTGCATTGGTTATCTCATTTTGATTACATGGTTCTGAGGAATCCTAACAAGAGGTCTTTTGACTCAAAGCAGGGTTCCAGAGCATAATCTGGTATTTCCCTGGTGACCCACCCTTCTTTCATGTTTTGTGAGTTCAGGGGAAAGTAAAAAAAGAATAAATGTAGGTCATAGATCCAGAGATAGAAGGGACCTCAGGTACCATCTAGGCCAATCTCCTCAGTTTACAGATGAGGAAACTGAGTCACAAAGAGGTTAAGTGATTTGCCCAAGGTCCCATAAGTGGTACGCATTAGAGGCAGGATTATCATGAAGGTCCTCTGACTCCATAGCCAGCACTCTTTCCACTGTTCTATGCTGAACAGAATTGTCTGTCTCCAAAAGTTCAGTCCAATCACTTGTCCCTTTAAGTTAAAAAGAAGAAGAAGAAGAAGAAGAAGAAGAAGAAGAAGAAGAAGAAGAAGTAACTTTGCCCTTTCATTTAGTGAGTCTACTTCCGTGAAACAGGAATTTTAACATGGAATTCACTGGCTCTTCTGGCACTGGCCAAACCTTTAAGCATCATTGAGGTGTCACTTTGGTGTAGTTCAGGTCAGCTTCCTGGGCATCAGGGAGAGAGCCTCTCATCTGAGCAAGTCCACAAATCAAGGTAATAAAGTATCTGAAAACAATAACCTGGATTTATGGTCCCATTTTAAGACAGATATAAATGAAGGTCCTAACTAATCATCAGCTTTAAGCTTAGATTGGAAGAAACCAAATCTAAATCATCCAGAAAATGCATTTGGAAGAGTTTAATATAATCCAGAGTGGAAGATTTGTAAGTCATTGTGCTGCAGAGGGGAAAAAATAATATTGTGACAGGGCCCAAAAGCAGGTGGGTAAAGAATAATAAAATAATTAGAACTATAGTGTGCAAGATGGAGTGTGGGAGACTGTATGGTGTGGTTACACAAGGTAGGGGATTAAGAAGAGCAAAGATCAGATGAAAGAATATCTGGTTTAATCTTCTCTGAAATTGAGCAACAGAGGAATATTTTCTTCAGAGTTTTGAAACAGTTGTTAGGTTGTTTCCACTTTCCCTGGGGTGAATATTCTTCATTATTTCTGGAAATAAAATGGAAAAAAATACTCAGGTAAGAGATGGGCTGAGGGGGAAGAGAGAGACAGAGAAAGACAGAGGGAAAGAGGGAGAGAGAGGGGGGAGAGAAGGAGAGATGGAAAGATGGAGAGAGATAGCAAGAAGAGAGAGAGATGGAAAGAGAGAGGAGGGGAGGAGAGAGAGGGAGAAAGAGAGAGAGGGAGAGGGAGGAAGAAAGAAAGAAAAGAGAGAAGGAGAAAGAGGGAGGGAAGAGACAGAAGGAGAGAGAGAAGGAAGGAGAGAGAGAGAGAGAGAGAGAGAGAGAAGGAAGGAAGGAAGAAGGGAGAGAAAGGAGAGAGGGGAAAGGGTGAGAGAGAGGGAGGAGGAGAGGAAAGAGAGAGTATGCATGTAGTGTGACTTTTGGAGGAGTTATATTTTTTGGCAAAAGAACAGGGTAACTGGAGAGGTCAGGTAAATTGGTGGGGGCAGGAAAAGGAAACCTGAGACATTTGCTGAATGGGGCAGTCCTTGTGGGGAGCCAAGGGGGAGTTGTACCCCACAGGAGGCTGGAAGATGGTTGTGTGCTCTTGGGGAGAGGTGGTGCTAAAAGGTGGGATGATGCCAAGGAACAGAAAAGCAAAAAGAAGAGAGAGAACAAATCATGTTGCATTCTGCTCTTTGCCTCTGGAGTAGCAATAGTGATGCTATAGAAAGCAAGGATTCTTACCCTCAGTTCTGGGCACCAGGAACAGACCATGGGATGCTTATAACTGGTTTGCAATCAAGGGGCTCCTTTCCAACCTCTCAAACCTTGACTCGCTAAGAATAGATTGTAAAGATCTCAGAGTAGCAAAAATTCTTAGCCTTTGGTTTGTACATAGTCATGCTATTCAATCAATCAGTAAGTATTTATTACTCACTTACTATGCGCCAGACCTACAGTGCTTAGAGCCTTAAATGGAAACCCACTCCCATACCAGAGGTTTTTTTAAGTCCAAAAAAGCAGCCCAATGCTTATAGAACTTTAGCTAACTCATGAGTTTCAGCTGCATGTTTGGGATTGTCTGATGGAAATGAAACCACAACCTGGGCTTATCTCAAAGGTCTCAGCCTTTGGATGTGAAGGTGGAATTGCCACGTTAAGTGTCTGATCTTCTTCATTCATCCAACATCTCTGAGGTCTTCTGTGACCACCACTAATATTTCTGAGCTATAGGTTGCTCATGTTTTGTTGGCACTAGGAGCAGAGGGGGGAGAAGGATGATGTCTATGAGCTAGTATTTATTTTCATTTTCATGCTATCACATCCTAGACCCAGCCTACCAATAGCTCTCCTAAAAGTTAAAAGAGTCTCCTGTCAGGTTTTAAAAGGAAGTGTCTAAGAAGCTCCCCAAAGTACTAAGTGGTTCAGGCAGCTCCAGATGTGGTCCCCAGATGGGTGCTATTGGAAAGCCCATCTGGGAACAAAAACTTTTCCCATTGGAGAAAGTCTTCATAGAAATAGCACAAGATGAGTGGATGGAGGGGCAGCTCTTTTGGCTAAGCAGACATGATTTGCTAACTCTATTTTCTTCTCCATCCAGATCCGACCCTGTGGACCCAAGAACATGTGCGCCAGTGGCTGGAGTGGGCAATAAAGGAGTATGGCTTAATGGACATCGACACAACCTTGTTCCAGAACATGGATGGCAAGGAACTGTGCAAAATGAACAAGGAGGACTTTCTCCGAATCACCTCCCTGTACAACACAGATGTGCTGTTGTCACACCTTACTTACCTCAGGGAAAGTAAGTGTTTCACCCTCTCTTGGAGCTGTTGGTGTGTGTTGACCTTCAGGAGGTCAGACAAGGAGCTATCCTAGGAAAGCAACAATAAACTCTTAAGTGTTAAGCCCTCTCTTATAGCTGTGCTTTTCAGAGTAAATGTTTTGTGAATGGTTTAGTTCCCTAGGTAGATTTAAGGAAAGGAAATTCATCTTCTTGGTATCAGTTTGTTTTGGACATTGTTATTGAGGAAACATTGTTTTTTCCCTGAAAAATTGCCAAGGCCACACTGGCTTCTTAAGACACTGCTGAGGGCCAGACATAGTTCCGTGTGTGAGGAAAATAGTGTCAAGTGTCTTCTTCACAGAAAGGCTTGAATTAAGCAAAGAAGTGAAAGGAATGGGATGGGATTGAAGAGGAGACCTTTAGAAGGACTGCAGGCTATGGGGCTCTGTTATTTTCATTCTTCTAGGTATACGCCCTGACTGGTGTTTTCCTGAGCAGTTATTGAAAAGCCACACAGGAAACCTTCCAGATGCATAGATTTAAGATTCGCAGTTTTGAATAGTTCCTAGGTACCCTGACAAGACATTAACTGTCTCCTTTTCTAGCCTACCCCCAGCTTCTCACTGACTATGACTCCTGTTACTGCTGGCTATAGACTGTTCTGAGCTATCTGCATACTCTCTTTAAAAAAAAAATCAACAAGTGTTAAAGGCATATTAGCCTATGAGAGAACCCAACTAAGGCAGGCACCATGCCATAATCAAAAGAATTGAAAGAGAACTGAAAAGGGGAGAGCTTTGGAGGGAATTGCCCAGTAGGTAGCTTTTAGCACCTGGCATCTGGAAAATGTACTTAGGAACTTCTCTATTTGTATGATTCCTTAGAAATTATTTTTTTGAATTCTGTACCACAAAATAAAATCCATTTTAGACCCAGAAAGTTCCTCCAGTAAGGCATTTTGCTTTTTATCAGCTAATAAACCAAACCAGCATTCTCTATAATAAACCCAAACCAGGTTGAAAAAACCCAAAATAACTTTTTATTTGGCCCCTTTGCCTTTGTCCTTACATGGGACCTTTAAATGCTCTTCAATATCTCCTAGGCCTATGACTTGTCATTTCTCTGTCTCATGTTGTAATTGTACCAACAAAAAATAGGAATAATAGCTTTGTATTCTCTAAAAACAAAACAAAAAGTGTTCATCTAAGTCTCTAGCAATAGCCTGAAATTGCAGGCTAAGCTATCTGCACACCTTGAGTCACAAAGAAATAAGTGTGCATGATGTAATAATATATTACATTAGATATAGATATATAGATATATTGGTACCATTTACTTACCTCAAGTTTGCATTAGGCTGCTAATATAAAGTGCTTTCTTTCTCTCCTCTCTCTGTCTCTCTGTCTCTCTCTATCTCTCTGTCTCTCCATCTCCATCTCTGTCTGTCTCTTTCTCTCTCTCTCTCTCTCTCTCACACACACACACACACACACACACACACACACACACACAAATACACAAATTCCACCTTCACATAATAGAGGAATGTTCCACCCCATTCATTTTGCCCTCAACCTCATTATTCCCTTGTTTGGAGTACTCAGTATATTTTAATGTCTGTGTTTCCTTACTCATAAGTACTTAGAGAATAAACAGTTATGGTCTCTGATAAATTAAAACACAGGCATGTAACCCATAGAAACCTTCATAAGCTGTTAGAAATCATTTTATAGATGAGGAAACTGAAGTCTAGAGTTTAGGGGCAAAGCTTGGGACTTGAACCCAGGTATTATAACTCACATTCCAGTATTCTTTGCACTAAGATTCTCCCATAAGACTAAGTGAGTGACAGCTATGATATCAAGAAAGAGAGACAATCGCGTTTCCTCATGAGCTGTCACCTGTCACTTGTGTTGACTATGTGACTCAGTTATAGTAATAACTAGTATTTAGATAACACTTTAATGTTTGCAAAGCACCTTACAATTATTCCCATTTGGTCCTCACTACAACACTAAGTGCTATTATTATCCCCATATTACAGATGTGCAACCTGAGGCAGAGGTTAAGTGATTTGCCTAGGATCACACAGCTAGTAAATATCTGAGGCCAGATTTGAACTTATGTCTTCCTGACTCCAGGTGTAGCACTCTACCCACTGCACTGCTTAGCTACCTGTTGCTTAGCTATAATATTAGGGAGTCTAGAGGGCCTAGGCTAAAGGTGTTGAGAGACACAGCACTAAAAATAATTATGATCTCAGAATGTCAGAGACAGAAGGAACTTTAGATGAGAAATCATCCAGTCTAACCTCAATCCAACATGCCTAACAAGTGATTGTAAGGGCTTTGCTTGAAGGCCTCCAGTGGGAAAAAAAAAAAAAAACAAGGTAGCCCGTTCCACTTTTGTACGGCTTGAGTTGTTAGGAAGTGTGCTTAGCATAGTGCCTGGCACACAGTAATCACCTGATAAATGCTAGTTGAGTAATTACCATTGAGCCTAAATCTGATTCTGCAACTTTCCCCATTATCCTTTGTTCTGCCTTCTGGGACGAAGCAAAGCAAGTCTAACTGGTCTTCCAGATAACAGCCCCTCAAATACTTGAAGACAGCTTTTCTGTTCCCCTGAAGCCTTTTCCAGTTCCTTCAACCCATCCTGACAATGTACATTTTCCCATCCTGGCCACCTTCTTCTTCTTGGCAAGTTCCAATCGGACAATGTCCATCCATTTGGTGTGTAGTGCTGAATGTGGTCCTCTAGATGTGGTCTGACCAGGAGGGAGGAAGATAGCTGCTCATTTTCCTGACTCTAGATACTATCTCTCAAGGTAAAAAGAGCAACAGTCATCCTCACCAACTGTGTCTTTCATCTGATTTTTCCAGTGGCATCTTGTGTAGCACCAAGTATATCTTTCAGCTGTATCTCAGCTCTAGGTGGAAATAAATGTGAACTACTGTTAAAAGATACTCTATACATATGTGTGTGTGTATATATATATATATGTATGGCAGTTATTCTAGCTGTTCCAGTTACACATTACTCCATCCCTATAGTCAATATATAATGCTTGAGTCCCATGGTGAGAAATAACCCTGTAAGGTGAAAATGCCTTACTTACTAAACGTGTACTGACACCATTTTTTCATTTGTTCCCATTTGGCTCCTTGAGCTATTGTCTTCTTGCTGTCATTCCACTAAAAAAAAAATCAAGGGGTCCCACAGTGATTTATGGGTTCAAACCATGATGACTAAGGGAGGAGTCAACCCTTGTTATAAAGACCCCAAGAGGAGAGCACAGGGACCTCTAAAAGTCCCTTTCCTACATTGAGCCACGGCCTTAAAGAAATTAGATCAGATTCACTTATTTTTTAAATTTATTTTTCTGATGAGCTTGTTTTGGTCCCCAGCACTAGGAATATCAATCTCACTCTTCAGCTTCTAGCCTCTTGACTCTTTCAGTATTGGTTTTGCAGGGTAGCAAGTTAAGATGCCTAAATGTCATTCCTCATGGAGGAGAGGTAGAGGAGTAGGAGAAATTCTTTCCAGGCAGCTGTGCTCTTCTCTGCTGTCCCAGTTGATGGGAATTCCCCATTGCCAAAACACTTTTAAATACTTTATTGTTTTCCCAGACTTATTTCCAGCGGATGTTTGTGTTAATGGAGGGAGGTCAACACTTGGAGAAAGGGTATTTTTGAAGGGGGTTATTCCTTATGCTTTGTCATTTGGGAGTGAGTTAAAGGGAAGGAGGGGGTCAAATATTTCCACCTTGACATGATATGGGAGAAAAATATCTGAAATCTTCCACTATACCAATGGAGGGGTTTCTGAGGGGGGCCGAGGAGAACTAATAGTGAGAATGAGTGAGGGAGTAAAGTTTGAGCAGAGAACTCTGCTTTTGTACACGGTCTTCCAGTTCAGATGCTGCTCAGAAATATCTATCTTCTGGTCTTCAGTATAAAATAGGTGTCTTTTAGGGTAAGATTTTTCTCCTTGCATTAAGGTCAGGATGTTCTGAGGAGGTGTTTTTCTGTGGCCTGTGGAGGACCCTATCCATCCAGCCAGCCATCCATCCAGCCAGCCATCCCTCCATCCATCTAATATTGTTCAGTTTTCCAGAGTGTGGGATCACTGAAACATAAATTTAGAAGTAGAGGGGACTTTGGACAGATCATCTAGTCCATTTTGCAGATGAGAAAACCAAGGCCAAGAGAAATGAAATGACTTGCCCAAGATCACACAGGTATGAACTCAGCTCCTTTGACTCTGAATCTAGTACTTTTCTGCTCACCACACTACAATAGGAATGGAGTAATGTGACTGGAGCTGCTAGAATCAGTCTTCTGTCTGGTTTCTTGGGATTTACTCTGTCTGCCCTGGAAGATCCCCCTACTCTTCCTGATATTCAATTTATTCCAAAATGAGTTGACAGATACAAACACTTCTGTCTATCCACCTATCCATCTACCCATACAAACATACATATGTACAGTATATACATAGTCATCATGACCTCTCAAAGTGAAATAGATCCTTCATCATTTATGACCGCTTTAAAGTCTCCTTGAGAAATTCAAACTTCCCAGAACAATTACAGATTGGCCTCAATTCACATCAGTTTTTGAAGGTAAACAGGGGCTCCCAGACAAATAGTATCAGTTGCTAGGTATGTGTGTAGTGCCCCCTTGTGGACAACATAAGGAAATCTTATTAGTATTCCCATTGTACAGCTGAAAAAACTGAGTCCCTAGAAAGGTTAATTAATTTGTTCCTTGTCACACAAAGGGGGAGTAACAGAACAATACTTAGAATTCAGGTCTCCCAATTCCGTTTGTGGTACCTATTTGCACACTACCTCACATTGATGATTTAGGGACTATTATGACAGAAAACTGAATTTAGGGAAATAAGCTCAGAAACATCTCTTCTTGTGTTCCCACTACCTCTAATGTGTCCTTATACTCCTATCTAGTTCTCAGGGACAAGCCACTTTTCTCACACCGAGATATAACTTCTTTTCAAAAGCTATTCACTTGGCCTCATAAAATGAGGAAGATTAAACCAAACTTGTCAGCACAGCTAGCCCTATCTTTCTTCTCCACTGCTTTTCAAAGTCTGGAGATAATTGGTTGAGGTACTTTCTCATACTCACCCCATTTGGCAAAGGCCATATTGATAGGAGGCAGGCTTCAGGGAAATGAGGCTTAAATGTTTGCAAGCCAAAGTTGGGATGGACTTCAAAAGAAAATCAACTGTCACTTACTAGAAGTTCATCCTTTAGGCCGCTGGGGGGAGTTTTGTGATGATTGGGAGAAGAGAAGCATCTGGTTGGGCAGGAACAATAGTGGGAGGAAAGAAAGAGAAAAGAATCCATTTACTCTCATTATATAGAAGGATTTGGACAGGGCTATGTGAGTGTCTGAGCCTGACTTTTCACAAACACTAAGTAATTATATTTCCAAATGGTGGCAACACAAGAGAAATAAATACCTTGTGTAGCAAGAAGGCATTAAAAACATATCTCCCTCCATTTCCATTTTTAATTTAAACTTTAATGAAAAACACATTTCCCATTCCATGGCATTCCCACCTGCAATCTCAGACTGCCGGGCAAAGGTGATGGCTCTGGGCAATTAAGTTGGTGATGCTTTATCCTTTCCAGCAACATTACACCAAGGTTTGGACTATTAAAAGAGTTCAAGATGAGGGCTGAGGGGAGGAGGGGCCCAGATTTGTCTCCTAGTCAGTGGCTTAGTCAAACTGGTTGAAGTATATAAGCCTTATCCCTGAAATCCTTGTTGGGGTAAAGCCCAGTTGGAGTCATCTAAAAGTAAAGGAGGGGTGGTGGAAGTCAAACTTGATAAGTAGATTGGAAGTGCTAATCTATTTTAAGTAAGGGGTGTAGAACTGTGTTGAAATGCCAGGAGACAAAATTTGGAGAGCCAAGTATTTCTTTTGCTGCTCAATGCAATGGAGGTTTAAGGAACAATTCAGGTAGAATAGAACGTAAGTACCTGGAGGGGAGCTTCTATTTCATTTTGCTTAACACAGTTTATTGTGAATTTCTTCTTTTTTTGGTGGGATCTGTCATTTCATTGTTATTAGGAATTGCTAATAAGTAATTATTAATTAGGAATTACTAATAAGAGAAGTTGCCTCTACTGATGTAGGTGAGTCCCTCTTTGCAATTTGTATTGCAAGAGGGAGCAGAAAAGGTTAAATTATTTGCCCAGGGTCACACAAGCAATATGTGTCAGAGGCAGGACTGAACCCAGGCTTTTCTGATTCCAAGGCTAGCTCTCTATTTACTGGGCAAAGCTGCCTCCAGATGCCTGACAGATAGGAGGTGTTTAATAAAGGTTTATTCATTCAATCACCACTTCAAAGATTAGCCATAGCAGTCTCTCCTCTCTCCCAGTCTCCAAACACTGTCCAATCTTAGCCAGACTCAATAAAGATGTCAGAGACGCATGCTATTGCAGGGTCTATTCTAACCAGCTATGAAATTTGGCCTCAGTGAAACCTGCGGACATACTTAAATGGCAATTGCCTCTGGGGATATTTATTGTGACTTACCTAGGCATACCCCAAACAGTGTTGGTTCAATCAATGTTGTTTTACAAAAATATCTCTTGAGACATTATGAAAGGACTAGGCCATGAAGTCTCAAACCCTATTCTAACATTTGAGGGAAGGAGGAAAGAAAATGGGACAAATTGTTTGTTGTATCCTGCAGGCCTCTTCCTGTTCCCCAATCTTCCAGGAGTCTCTGGCTTTTCTTGTGGACTTCCCAACAAGGAGACTCTTACTTCACTTTGAAGCTCTGTTCCTATGGGACTGACTGCCTCCAAACATGGCAAACTAAAATTCTGTTTCCATGGAATCAATGACTGATGTTAGGTTGGGTTTGCCTGTAGGTCTACCAACAGGGAAACTGGTTTATCTTCCTTCTGGTCACATGGAAGACCTGAAAAAATCCATCTCAGGGTTATCTTACACCATGGTGAACATGTATTAAGTGTCTACTGCATATAAAGCATGGTACTCAAAACTGGGGGAAGAATCTCATACTCAAAGCCTTTACAACTTGTTTGGGACTATTGAAAAAAGCTTGTTTCCCACTGGCATAAGCTTCTGGAACTCAGGGTCATCTTCACACCATGATGAGGCATGAGAACAGGGCTTTAGTAAAGGACTGCCATTAAGTAAGACTTACTCACTTAATGAGATCTTAATCTAGCAGGGTAGCACAACATAGCCACAAATAATTGCAAGATAAAATTATAATATCCTTGAAGGCAGAGACCATGTTGGGGAGGTGCTTTCTTCGTTTCCCTAGTGCCAAAGTCTATGTGAGTTGATGCAAACACAGGTGACTTCAATACAACTAGAATGTTCAGAATGATGGAAATTATAATCTTGTTGTTGTTTTCTGTCCTGGAGTATTATGATCAGTTCTGGGAGCTAAATTTTAAATAGAACATTGAAAAATTGGAGCATCTCCAGATAAATACCACCATGATGGTGAATAGACTCAAAACCATGCCACACAAGGATCGGTTGAAATGTTTAGCTGAAAAAAGAGAAGACAGGGTAGATATGATAACTGTCTTCTGTTACAGACATTGTCAAGGGAAGGGGGAGAAAGGGATAAGTATTTATAAAACACCTATTATGTGCCAGGCATTAACCTACACACTTTATAAATATTATCTCATTTGATCCTCATAACAATGCTGAGAGGTAGGTGCTGTTATTATCCCCATTCTACAGCTGAAGAAAACTGAAGCAAGCAGAAGTTAAGTGACTTGCCCAGGGTCTCACAGCTAATAAGTGTTGGGTGGAATTTGAATTCAGGTCTTCCTGACTCTAGGCCTAGTGTTCTCTCCACTGCATCTACTAGTACTTCAAACCGGCAAGAATTATACAGGATGAGAAGAGGGATAAAGGGGCTACAGTCTACATTAGAGAAAGGAGTACCCACACCAGTGACATCACTGAGGTAGCGAAAGAATGCATATGGAAATGTAATCAGACTTATTCTGCCTGACCTCAGAGAGAAAAAGTAGGACCAAGTTACAGGGAGTCACTTTTTGAGTCACTAGAAGGAGAGAGCTAGAGCTGTCCAAAACTAGAGTTGACTTCCTCAGGGGGCAGTGAATTTTTCATCACTGGAAGTGTTCAAAGAAAGGCTAGATGACTATTTCTCAGAGATATTGCAGTGGACTTGTGATTCAAGTAGGGATTGGTCTAAATGAGCTCTCAGATTCTGTGATTGAAATTGTTTTTATTGGTGGGATCTTTGGTAGCCTAGGGATTCAGTAGTACATCAATGCTGAGCCAAATTCCATGAGAAATTTCCCAGCATAATGAGCCTCAAATAATTCCCGAGGAATGCATGCACAGGCACAGATTTGGCAAATACCATCAGGGTGGGCTCCAGTGGGAATCCTACCACTTCTTAGCAAGGTCATCTAAGAAAAGATAGTATTGTGCCTCCCTGGCCCCCATGAACTTGTTAGACAAGGATTAGGAGGAGGCAACACTAGTTTTTCAGGAAGAAGGCTAAAACACTCTTACCTCCCCCACTAGCCTTTACAGGAAAGGCAATCTTTCTAAGAGTGAAACTTGAACCAAAAATAGTCTTTAGGGCAAAATCCTTTTCCTAGGTAACCATGAAATATGTATTTCATGCAAGCTTTAGGGAGGTCAAAAAACTTTCTCTCAGTGCTTTCTGAGAGTTTCCTGTGGAATTCGCATATGCCCGAAGAAGAATTTTCACTAAGGGGAAAATTTAATAAATATGGTTTATCTAAGCTTTGTGCTCTCTGCTAAATCTATGCTAATGATGAAGGCAGTTTTTTTTCTCCTCAGAGACCATCATTTTTCTTTATTTACTTCAGCAGTGAAGTTTTGAAAGTTCTAGGGGAAAGGAAGTAGGGAGAAAAAGGCTTAGACCAAAAGGAGGCAGGAATTCTTGGTTCTATTCTTGGTTCTTTTTATTTGCTTCTGTAAGGAACTTCTAGGTCCATTTCTGTACCATTTTTCCAGGTAGTAAGGTTCTTTCTTATTACAGTGGTGCTCCTTGATAATGCTGATGCTGGCATAAGGAGGAAGGAGGTCTAACATACAAAGATAGGCTAACTAACCATTGGTCTTTTATTGGCTGCTGTTATCATTATTTACTCCCATTGCTACAATCATTCTGTATTCTCATCCAGGCTGGTAGTCCCTTTTTGGCCATCTTGTGAGACCCTTGTCCCTGTCTTCCTATAATTACACCCCAGAGGGTCCAACCTATGTGCTAGAGGCCTATTTTTCATTCTCTTGATGTTCCATAGATGACATTAGTCATCCCACACTTTTGTGGTGATCTTTCCATTCATACCTTTCTTTGAGGGCAGCTCTTATACTACCTCGTCTACACAGTTCCTACATGGTAATTGGCTACAGCCTGCTCACTACCACCATGCCTCTCCAGTGCCCTTTGGGTGATCCTCTGTTAATATTGCTCTTTATTATTATTCAGGGGACATCATTCTGCCTTTGTATCGGTGTAAGAATGCCATATTATGATAGACTGCTGCTGTACTGTAATTGTATTCATTTTATTGAGAGAGGAAACAACTGAGTATACCTCATAAACAGTCTTCCCCTTCCCTAAGCTGAGAAAATACCTTTGACTTATAAAAATTTTCTTTTCACCTTTCCACTCCTCATTCACAGTGGATAGAGTGTTGAACTTGGAGTCAGAAACATCCAAGTTCCAATCTAGCCTCAGAAACTTATTAGCTGTGTGACCATGGGCAAATGACTTTTAACCTTTGACTGCCCCAGTTTCCTCATTCGTAAAATGGGGATAATAATAGAACCTACTTTACAGGTTTTTTTGGAGGGGATTAGTTAATATTTTAAAAGGGCTTTGCAAGCTTTAAAGTGTTACATATAAATGCTAGCTATTATTCAGTAGCATTCATTTGAGGAAGGGGCTACATACTGAGCAGTTAGTTAAATCTCTTTAAATCCCCTTCTCTCATATTCTAAAATTTTTTTAGTTCTTGATTCTTTTCTCTGACATACACAACCATCAGCCTGTGGATAGCAGATGTAGAATTGCTGTTTTCTTTGAGACAGAAAAGAAAAGTTTAGCCAAGATCCTATTCCATGTACTAAAATTCTGATTCCCAAGTGTATATCGTCCAGCCATCATAAGTCAAGAAAAGATTGCTCAAAAGTGCCTTGTTAAAAAAAAAATACTATGTCCTTTGTAGAGCAGTGATTCTCAGTCCTGGCCTTGCAACATTTCCACATTCTCCAGGGATATCCCAAAGTTCTCCAGAACTGATCAAAATAAAATTATTTCAGATTCATTTTAATGAACAAAATAAACATATGCCATGCTTTAAAACATCAAGAATCTGTGTTCTTGTTAGAGAAAGAAAGGAGAAGTTACAAAATTTTAAGCAAGCATTGTGGTGATGTCACTACCAGTCATAAGTACACCAGTGGGATAGGAAAGTAAAGTTATTGCTTACTACAATTTGACATTCTCTCTTGAAGAAGTCAACAAGGTAATGAGAAAGCCACTCTATATGAATTTACCCCTCATCCTCCATTCTAGTCTGCTCAGCACCTAGCCATCATGCCCCTGGAATGTCCACATTATTCAAAGGGCCTGGTATTTTGTGAATTTAGTCTTTCTTCCAAGGACCTCAGAATTATGATCATTTCTGTAAAGACCTTCTCACAGTGTAGAGACTTTGGCCCCACTCTGAATAAACATGGGAGCCAAATAACATCCATGAGCATTCTAACACCAAGCCTGAATAACTGCTCTAACTATAAACTCATGAAAGGCAGCATGAATACAGCTCCAAATTAATGATTACAAAATAGTTACTTAATTTTGTCTCAGTAATATATCTGTTCTTTTTGCCTCTGGATAGTCTATCATTTATAATTTTGTTTCTCCATCTTTACAGGTAGCTCACTGCTAACATATAATACTCCCTCCCATACAGACCAGTCCTCAAGACTGACTGCCAAGGAAGGTAAGTTAGCTTTTTTTTCTCTTTTGTATGCAACAGAGAATTTGGTGAAGTGTCAGAAAGAGTGTGGAGCTACCAGTTTGTGATCTAGTCTTTGTATTTCCTTCATCTATAGAGCAATTCCCTACTTGTGTCAGTAGCTGTGAAAATGCAACGTAGGAGGCTTTGAGTTACTTTAGTGTCAATGTGCTAAAAAAGTTTTAACATGGCTATAACATTCAATGCAAGATGATTTCTTTTCTCTATAGGAATTAAAACATTTTTAGGACAAGTTGAAGTCATGTTAACCTAATTTTTAAAATTTCTTCCTCCTCTGTACCAAAAAAGCATATAAAGTAGTTTTTTTTTTTTTTGCCCCTCAGGAAAATGGAAAATATCAAGGTTACCTTTTTATGTCTTTATGTCTGATCCTTTCCTTTCTGTCTCCTTCCCAGGCTGTCTTTCTTGAACAGATAACAAAATAGAATTGATTATATGTTTTATTATCTGTTATACTTAGGATAGTATAGTAAGTAAATATTCTATTCCCTGGGCTATACACTGGCCATGAATAGGTGATAGAATCTACCATGGCCTTAGGTGAAGTGAGTTCTGTGATTCAGATTGAAGCTTCTCTATTATCTTTGGGGATAAGGAAAAGCTATGGCCAGAAAATTCCCATGACTTTCAAGGCCCAAAACTTAATAGAATGAGTCAGAGCTCAATACCTGGATATAGCTTGCTAAAACAATAGAGCTGAAATAGATGTGATATCTAGAATGGATACAGGGTCCATATGAGCATGAATGGAGTAAGAAAAAAGATGTGATCCAGGGTGAGGCTGTAGATCTTTGATACCAAGATAAACGGCAGCATTATAAATTAGACATAGGGTTTCCTTATTTGGTACCGTCTAGGGATCAGAAGTGCTACAGCTCAGAATGGGCTCAGGCTTGTAAGAAAAACTAAGGCCAATAAAAAGTAGTAGTGGTTTTTTGATTTGTTTTTTTGTTTTTAGCTAATGGTGGGAGAAGGAGGATGAATGGAACAGGACTGCTGCTTGGAGTAGAGAGGATCATAATAATTACTGGCAGAAGGGAGGCAGAGATGTTCAATTATTAAAGATCAGTAAACATGTAGCAAAGGGATCACCAAGAACTGACTTCATCAAGAAGAAGTCATGACAAACTAACTTCATTTCCTTTTTTCACAGGTTGTTAAATTAATAGATTAGAAGAATGTTGTCTTCATAACTTACCTAGATTACTACAAAGTATTTAATAAAGTATCTCATTATAGTCTTATGGAAAAGAGGCAGAGAGATGGGATAGATGATAGTATAATTAAATTCATTGAGAAGTGGTCAAATGACCAAATTCAAAGAGTATTTATTAATGGTACTATATCAACTTGGACATTGTTCTCCATTGTTATTTCCTTTGCATTCAGTGCTTGTCCCTATGCTGCTTAATATCTTTATCAGTGACTTGGATAAAGGCACAGGTGGTATTTCAAATTTGCAGAATACATAGAGCTGGGAGGGATGGCTAACAAACTGGTTGACAGAATCCAAAAATGTTGAACACTAGAATGTTGGATCCATTCTAAAAAGTCAAGAAAAGGGAGAAGAAGGAGGAGAAGAAATAGAAGGAAGAGAATGAGAAAGAAGAGGAGGAGGAAAAATAGAAGAAAAAGAAGCATTTATATTATATATATATATATTATACTACTTGCCCAAAGACATATATATATATATATTATTTTGAAATTTGCAAAGCACTTTACATTTGTCATCTCATTTGAGCCTCTCAACAACCTTTTGAGATAGGAGCTATGATTATCTCCATTTTATAGATGAAGATACTGAGTCCGAGAGAAATTAAGCAACTTGCCCAGAGTTGTACAGCTAAGAAGTATCTTAGATAGGATTTGAACTCGGGTCTCCCTAACTACAATTCCAGGGCTCTATCCACTATGCCATTTTACTGCAAGTTGAAATTTAATAGGAACAAATGAGTTCATTTGCTTTTTTTTTAAAATTAATCTTATAAATATAAGATTGGAAAGGTGTCAAGGATTCCCATACTTAAAGGTCAGAAAAAGATCTGGGATTTTAGTGAACTATAAGCACAGTTTTAGTCAACAGTGTGATTTTGGCAGTCAAAAAAAAAGTTACTGTAGTCTTGCCCTACAGTAAAAGAGGCACAGTGTTCAGAATGAGGGCGATAATAATCCTGCTGTTTGCAGTCTGCCCTGATCAGACCACAACTGGAGTATTGCGTTCATTTATGGATACCACAACTTGGGAGGGATGTTGATGGATTGGAGAGTATCCAGAGGAGGACAATTAGAATATCGAAGAGTTTTGAATCCATGCTATACGAAAATCATCTAGCTTGGAGAAGACTCAAGGAGGATGTGCTAGCCATGGCCAAATATTAGAAATGCTGCTGTGCGGAACAGGGATTAGACTTGTCCTATTTTGACCCAGAGGGCAGGACTAGGAGCAATATTTGGAAACTACAAATAAATATATTTAGAATTGATAAAAGGGGAAGGAAGGGGGGAAAAGGGCAAAAAAAGACATTAACATGATAACTATTATATATTTAAAAGGAATAGCAAGTTGTACATAATAGATTCATAGTTTCATGTGCAATCATCTTTTTTTTATTATACCGTGTTATGGAAATGATTGTTTTATTCCATAAATTAAAAATAAAACAAATAAAAATGGAAAAAAAAGCAATTAGAGCTATCGAAAGCAGAATGGGCTGCCTCAGAAGTTGGTAAGTTAAGGCTAGATAGTCACCCTCCAAATCTGTTGTAGTTGGAATAGCATAGTCCAGGTATGCATAGGTTTACATGGCCCCTAAGGTACCTCCCGATTCTGAGATTCTGTGAAGCCAAATGACCTGGGTTCTTCTAGTCCCGTTTCTGCCACTGTGTAGCAGTGGAACATTGCACAAGTTACTCAGCTTCTACTTCAATTTTCTCACTTGTAAAATGAGGCGATGATCTCTCCCTTTCTAGCCCTGAAATACTAAGATTCTATTTCCAACCACCTCATTTTAGAAATAATGAAACTGGGGCCCAGAGATGTCAAATTACTTGCCAAAGACATGAAACCTATTGTGTGGATTTATAATCCCTGTCCTTCAATTATTTTGAAATGATATTTTTTTGAAAAAGCAATTTAAATATTATATTAAGTTGCTGATTTAGGCGAGACTTGTCTTCACTTTTAAAAAATTTGAATGAAACCTGTAATTAATGACATTTTCAAGCCATACCTATACTTTTTCCCTTTTAAATAATTTTCATTTTAAGGGGCAACCAATTTGGGGACCAATGTAAGTATGTGGAGCCCACACAATACAAAAAGTTTACCCATTGCACCTTTCAGAGGCACACTTTTTTCTCCAAATCTAACACTTAATTTTTCACATATCAAAGGTGGAGGCTGCGTTAAATCATATTTGACTGAGCACTACATCAAAGGGTCTGAGTTTACAGGTACCCTTGACAGTACCAAGACTGAAACTGAGTAATTTCCTTAGAAGAGCCAGTAGGGGGCGTTTCTATAATTGTTTTCTGCAATTATATAAAACATTTCCATATTAGTTATTTTGTACAAGAAAACTCGAATAAAAGAAAAAAAGAAAGAAGGTGAAAAATAGTATGCTTTAGTCTTTTTCAATCAATATCACTTCTTTCTCTGGAGGAGGATAGTATGCTTCATCATTAATCCTTTGGGATTGTTTTAGATTATTGTATTGCTGAGAATAGCTAAGTCATTCACAGTTCTTCATCAAACAATATTGCTGTTACTGTGTACAACATTCTCTTGGTTCTATTCACTTCACTATGCATCAGTTCATGTAAATCTTTCCTGGTTTTTCTGAAATAATCATGCTTGTTATTTCTTATAGAATAATACCATTCCATTACAATTATATACCAGTTTGTTCAGCCATTCCCCAACTGATAGCCATCCCTTTTTTTTCCAATTCTCAGCCACCAGAAAAAAAGCTGCTTTAAATATTTTTGTACAAATAGGTCCTTTTCTCTTTTTTTGGATGTCTTTGGGCTATAGACTTAGCAGTGGTATTGCTGGATGAAAGGGTATACACAGTTTTATAGTACTTTGGACATAGTTTCAAATTACTCTCCAGAATGGTTGGATCAGTTTAGAACTCCACCAACAGTGGCATTAGTGTCCCAGTTTTCCCATATCCCCTCCAACATCCAACATTTTCCATTTTTGTCATATCAGCCACTCTGATAGGTGGGGGGTGGTACCTCAGAGTTGTTTTAATTTGCATTTCTCTGATCAGTAGTGATAAAGCATTTTTTTCATGTGTCATTGGGTTTTTAATTATGCTACAGAGTTGAAAAGTCACCTTATCTGGGACAGAATATGTCAGTGACCACATCCTTCAATATACTTTCAAGAATCCTAGCTCCCAGTCTACTCCTCCGTCTGCTGGGTCATTTTTTCTTCCCCAACCCAAATGTAATATTCATGCTGTTGGGATTTATACTAACAGCTCACGTTTGCTGGGTAGCAACCCCCTCTCATGAGATGAATGGCCTGCGGGACCATCCAGTATCCAAGCAAATGAGCCTATTCTGCGCTCATTCAG
Organism: Vombatus ursinus; assembly: GCF_900497805.2. Lineage (NCBI taxonomy): Eukaryota > Metazoa > Chordata > Mammalia > Diprotodontia > Vombatidae > Vombatus > Vombatus ursinus. The sequence goes on along the minus strand of NW_020954591.1, from coordinate 30,551,260 downwards.
GTTGTACCAGGGCATTTATCTCTCAACGTCGGCTCTGCCCTCTAGAGAGATGATTAATTCTGTGCTTTGCAGGTGCATCTTTTGTCCCCAGTAAAACCCTCCACTTGAGCCCTTTGCTCCCCCATCCCCTCCTCCTCCCGAGGTGGTCTCAGTCTGCTTGAACAAGCCATCGGGAAGGGAAACAAAGTACATTAGCAAGACAAAGCTAACCCAATTCCTCTCTCAGCTCTAATAGCTACCTTAAAAAATGAAAGAAAACCTGAATGTAACCTTGGCTCTGGCGTGCTTGAATAAGACACGAACACATACACGCGCGCACGCACACACACACGTCCACAAACAAACACAAGGCGCTCGCCTGAGCTCATGAAGGGCTTTTCCATCTTCCTTCCCATCTATGTGTATGCCCATCGTCTGCCCTGCATTTTTTCTTCTCTCAAAGGGCAGGTGCTGGCATCGAGCACAAAGCAAAGGAATCGAGAGATGGTGTTTATTAATGATTTTTCAATGTGTGGATCAAATTGGAATGCCTTTTTATTATTTAAAATGGCCAAATTTTCCCTTCAGCAGTCTCTGCACAAGCTGACTACTATCTTAAGGGTCAAAGTGCCTAGGAAGCAAGGCTGGATTAATAAGAATGAGTTTACAAAAGGGTCTGAACCTACTTAAGCTAAATATTCTAGAGGCACGGATTAGATCCCACTAAGTTGGTTATGATTCCTGTTACAGCAAGTAGTCTGGGCCAAGACACGAGATGAATTAGGGTGGGAAGGTATTGTTACCAAAGTAAAATTATAACCAGATGCCAGAGACTAAATGGCTTCCATGATAACTCCAAACTTGTGCCGCTGACTGGCTTTTTCTGCAAATACCTAGACATAGAGTTTGAGCACAGAAATTTTTTTCTCCCACCTTAGTTATCTATTCCTGCCCCCATTCCACCCACTTTCTCCATTTAGTGCTGCAACTGTCCTTTCCTGAGACGATTTGTTTCTTTACATTGCCCAACATACAGGTATAGACTGCACCATAATAAACATGGTCAATGCTATTCCCAACAGCCAGCCTCTTTAGCTAATGTGGGTGTTTCACTGCAGCAGAGGACATATAACACTGGACTTGGAGGCAGGAGAACCTCTGAATAAATCTCTCCTCAAACACTTACTAGTTATATGACCCCAGGTAAGTTGCTTCACCTGAGACTCAGTTTCCTCATCTGTAAAACTGGAATAAAAACAGTAGCACCTGTTTTACAAGGTTGTTATGAGGATAAAGTAATAAAATATAGGTGAAATGTTTTATAAAGCTTAAAACCACATAAATGGCTTTAAGCTATCATTATTATGGTTCTTATCAGATTGGTCAGTGGCAACCCATACAGGCCGACATGGTCTTCCTTGGGTTCCTTTATGCTATCACAAAGAGCCATGGTTTAAGCCTTTCTACATCATTCAGGTAAACTAGAAAGGAGGAAGTGAGACCTAAACAAACTCACAAATAACTCAGAGATAACCAACTTCTACCACAAAAGCAATTAATCTAGGATCATCCTGGTCCAAAATGGAACTGTGGGACCAATTAATATATTGAAGAAAATGTTGGATTGAGGGCTAGGAGGGAGAACTTGAAGTCTCCTGATGCATTCCTTTCATCTGTCAGATTCTCTCATATCTTCATTATGTCTGTTCTGCACAGACAGAGCCACTGGGCACTCACCAGATGCTAGGCTTTGAACAGAGCACAGTTTCTTTCCAGTCCAAACCTCTCTGCCCTTAGTGTTGCATTCAGAATCTGTTTAAATATTTCCAAGTGTCCAAAGACCTAAGATACTAAATTCTGGCTTATTAGCTTCTGAAACTCATAAAGCCCCCTTCTGCCCATTCAGCACTTAGCATCATTGCTATGGCGTGGAAAGCCTTTCCTGGGTTGACTGCTGGAAGCACTTCTCTGCCAAACATTCGGACACATCTTTAGAAAGAGGAATCTATAGCAATTTCCTGTATTTGATTGACTAAAATGTCAGCATATCTCTGTAAATATTTAAAGAAAAAACACTCCCATTACTGTCCCCATTATCATAAGATTTAATTCAACTAACATTTATTAAGCACCTACTATGTGCCAGCCACAATGCTAAGCACTAGGGATGTAAAGGAAAATATGGAACAGACTTTGTCTTCAAGGAGTTTACCTTGTATTGGGGAGGATACAATAGGTACATGTGTAAGTAAAATATAAATAATGTACAAAGTCATACCAAGTAGAGAGAGAGAAAATGTACTAATAATGGGAATTTGGGGAGGTAGAAGGTTGGGGTAGGGTTGGGAGAGAGATTGGGAAAGGCTGGCTATAAAAGGTAGCACTTACACTGTGCTTTGCAGGAAGCTAGGGAGTCTGTTTGGTGGAGATGAGGACAGATTACATTCCAGACAGAAGATGCCATGTGCATAAAGATGTGGAGACAGGAGAGAAAAAGCTGTGTACAAGGAAACAGCAGTTCTGAAGGAGATGCTAGTGGCAGAATTATTCTGTTCAAGATCTCTAAAAGTTAGGTGCCCTCTCAGTTCAAAGATTGAGAGTATCATAGTATTTCCTATCACCATCATCATCACATCATTGCCATCATCACCAACATCATCATCATCATCATCATCATCATCACCATCATTCACAGCTTCTGAGCACCATTAATCTGTGTTAAAATATTGGGGTGTTTTTTATCTTTTTCTGTGAGACGAGGAAAGTGAGCTTGTTAAACCTCCAAGAAGCTGAAAGGTGAAATGAGTTGCAATCAATTAGTTGTGACCTTGGGCCACCTAATCTCTTAGTCCTCAGTTAGCTTATCTATAAGATGAGGGGTCTGAACTAGATGGCTGTTGAGTTCCTTTGTACAACTAGATCAGAGGTCCCATAATCCTGAATCTTCACTGAACACACACCTGGTGGGTGCTCAGCACTGTGCTGGAAAGTATAGCCGATACCTCTCCCCCATAATTATATAAATCTCTGTCCTGAATGAATTTATTGAGGTTTTTGTTTTGTTTTGTTTTGTTTTTTTAAGAGACATACCCATGAAATAGAGAATAATACAAGATAGTATAGAATCCAGTGCCAAAATGGATGGTACAGGTGATAGCTTGATATAATGGAGCAAATACTTAATAATATATAATAATATGTGATTTAATAAAACCTGATAATATAATTTGACAAGATATAATAATATATAATATTTAATAATATATAATAAGTGAATTGATTGATATTTTTGCTTAGTTGTTTTTTAGTCATGACCCCATTTGGGGTTTTCTCAGCAAAACTACTAGAGTGGTTTACCATTTCCTCCTCCAGCTCATTTTACAGATGAGGCAACTGAGGCAAACAGGGTGAAGTGACTTGCCCAGGGTCACAGAGCTACTAAGTGTCTGAGGCTAGATTGGAACTCAAGTCTCCCTGACACTAGGCCTGGCACTCTGTCCACTGCACTACCTAGCTTCAGCAAGTAAACTGATATAGAACTTTAAACTTTTGCTCACTATTTTAATATGCATTGCCACATTAGATACTCAGAATATCCAATATCTACTCACAAAAGAGGCAGCTTAGATTGTACAGTGGGCAGAGCATTGGGCCTAGAGTCAGGGAGGCCTGAGTTTATATCTTATTACCTCAAGATACTTCCTAATTCTGTGACCCTGTGCAAGTTATTTAACCTCTGCTTGCCTCAGTTCTTCAACTGTAAAATGGGGTAATAATGTCACCTTTTTCTTAGAATTGTTGTGGCAACCAAATGAGATAATACTTGTCAAACACAGTGCCTGGCACATAGTAGATGCTTAAAATATGCTTATTCCCTTCCCGTTTCCCACAACAACCCTGTGAAGTATGTACTACGATAGGCAATATTATCCCCGCTTCACAGATAAAGAAACTGAGGCTCAGGGAGAATGACTCACCCATGGTCCCACATTAAGTGTCAGAAGTGGGAAATCTGAACCCAGTTCTTGAATGTCGATGCTACCCCTGATGCCCAGTCAGGTCTGAAGCCTAAATTTGTACTGATCAGCCTGTGTTCCATTCCCTCAATAACCAGGGACCGAGCTCGTCTCACTGGGGTTCATTTATCAAGTGATCAAAATGGGCTTGGAGAAAGGTTGTAAATTTCTAGTAGTCTGAGTCATAGCAGAAGTAGTAGGTCCCAAAATGGAAGTAAATGGAAGATACAGAATAAAGATGAGGGGTAAAATAATAATAATAGTAAAATAATAGCTGAAATTTATTTAAGATGGCATCAAACTGCACTAAGACTTTTGGGACAGCCTGTATAAAGTTTTAAGGTTAACAAACTACTTTGCATGTTTAGATCCTTCCAACATCCCTGTTGGGTAGGTGCTATTATCTCCACTTTACAGGAAGGGAAAATTGAGGCTTAGATTGGTTTATGAATTCTGGGTGAACAGTTAAGGGATAGAGGGAGGTGAGTTCCTAAGTTCTTACGTTTCTATAAATGATAAGCTCTAGAGGAGTGATGTGTGTTATAAGGAAAAGTGGAATGTTATGAGTAGTGACATGATGTGCTTTGTAGGACTGGGGAGGCTTGATGTAGGGGACAAGTTGGTGAATACGTGGAAGTAAATAGATTGTAGAGGGAGTAAATAGATTGTAGACTGTTAGGTCTGTTAGAACTTGGTTGTGTTGATGGGTCTGAGGGGTTTGGGCACAATAGGATTTAAAACTGGATAATTGCATCTCTGTGTGAAGACATGTTGATGAATAACAATAATACTATCTAGCACTTTAAGGTTTGCAAAATGCTTTACAATTATCACATTTAATGAGAATGACAAGTGGGGAAAGGAGAAAAGAATTAGTATATATGTAGTGCCTACCATGTACAGGTACTGTGCACTTTTACAAATATTATCTCATTTCATCTGCAAAAAAACCCCGATAAGTAGGTACTATTATTCCCATTTTACAGATGAGGAAACAGAGACAGACAGAGGTTTAAAAGTGACATGCCCAGGGCCACATAGCCATTAAGTGTCTGAGGCTGATTTTGAACTTAGGTCTTTCTGACTCCAGGACCAGCCCTCTATCCACTGCACTACCTAGCTGCCTCTAATAAGTCTTTGTGTGCAAAGTTAACCCACTCATGATATAACATCTTGGAGGAGTGTTTTGCAGGAGAGTTGTGTGCGTGTGCGTGTGTGTGTGCGTGTGTGTGTGTGTGTGTGTAAAGTGGGAGAGAAGTTGAAACTGTATAGGTCTGCGTACGGAAATAAGACACTGTATGTCTCCTTGTATAGAGTACTGTATGAGGAGTAAGGCCCTGAACATGTGTGCCCAGAGGAAAAGGCCTGTAATGCTGTGAGGTAATGACTTTTAGGGAGTAAATAACACCTCTTGTATAGCAGGTTATCTGGCCCCATGCACTCCATCCATGTCAGCTAACATGCCTTTGAAACGGGAAGGTCTTTTAGTACTCCCACTAAGAAGTTTGCTATTCTGTGTTTTTCCTTTATGACAAAATGCTTTGGATATGTTTTTAGCTGCCCTAGAACAAAATCAGGCATGATTGCTCTGTGTGTGTGTGTGTGTGTGTGCACGTGTACTTGAGCTCACACGCGTGCACTCTTGATATTACTATTACCCGGCAATCCAAGGGCAGAATTTATCATTCCAGAATAGACAGTAGCTCACCCTCTCAGGTTTTTTTTTTTTAAATTGTTTTCCTTTGAAATTCCAAAGTTAATGTTTTGTCTGCTTTCTATCTGACCCTCTTCGGAGGCAGCCACATGTTTTTTCACCGAAAAAAAAAAAGAGAGAGAGAGAAAAAAAAAGAAAAAACCCTGGAAACAAAGAATAGTTGTCTCTAAGCTGCAGCAGGCAGGAAATCCCAGTCCCGAGGGAACTTAGCCAGCCAGTGCTGTCCCAGAGTTAGACTCCAGTTCTCTGAATTCAATTTGACAGCTTGTCTGGGACACTTTCTAAGTAACCATTATCCTTCCTTTCTCCAAGCAAAAGGACTGTTATTTTTTTTCCGTGGGTGTGCTATGTGCAATGTTATTACACACATGTGGGTTACGCAGAGACTGGGACACACTTTCTCTAAACTGTTGGAACCAGTTGGCTGTTTCCCAAAACAAGTGTAAATTTGTTCCAGGGGAAGGAGGCAAATGACTCTAAATGCTGTTTGTCATGATGGTAGCAGGTATGTATATCCAGAGGAGACACTTGGGGTGGTGTATGTGTGTGTGTGTGTCTGTGTCTGTGTGTGTCTCGGTGTATGTATGTGCATATATATGTATGTCTCCTCTTTCCAATTCCAGCTAACGGATGAATCTCCTTATTCGGTAGAGATCCTGTAGCTAGGAAATATGTACCATAGAATAAAGGCTGAAAAACATTCAACATGTGTACTTTTTATACCTTTGGGACCTATCTGGTTGAAACACAAACAAACAAAAATCTTTGACTGTTCACTCACTTTTCTTTTTTAAAAGAAACATCCCTATCAATTTCACCAGGAAAGGGAATTCAGATCTGTACCAGAGATATTCCAGTAATGGAATCACTGGGATGTTGTGGTAGGCCAACAGTCTCAACTAGAGACTGTGGCCATAGTTCAAGCCAGACAGCTGCTCCTTTCTGGGATTAGGAACTACTCTGAGACCAGATCTCTATGCTTCTCAATGATATTTCACATAACTGAGCCTATCCTAGCATGAGAGATTTAGTTTTATCTGAAATGGCATGGGGGAGAGTCTTTTTGGCTTATCTCCAATGCTCCTTCAAAGAGTCTCATTTCTGAATCCTTCTGGTACTAAGCACTTATAGACTGGAGATGGAACAAAGATGGACGGAGGTCCTTAAAGCAGAATGCTAGGAACCTGCACTGGTGGTCGGGCTTGGCATTCTTCACTCTGTCTCAATTTAGTGCAGTCGGAAAAGCATAGGTTTAAGTCTACTACTGGAGCCTTGGATACCTAGGAAAAAACTATCTTCTGGTTTCAGCTATAACTCTGAATCCCTGAAAAACCAAGTTTTTTAATGTGGAACATGAGAGGGGTGGGGATGTAAAGTGTGGCTAACCACATTGACCACCTCTTACCTTACCAAGAGGCACAGTGAACCCAATTCTGGCTGAGATCTGAAACTGGGTCCCCAGTCTGGGAGTACAGTGACTATTCCCAGGCCCCATCCCACTGTTAATAAGAATGGAAACTGACCTGCTCTATTTCTGACTTGGACAGGTTTGCTTCTCTTTAGGTAGCTTTATGCCCACCCCTCACTCACCCCCCACTCTCAGGGCTTACCAGAATGTTGCCAGACTTAGTGTGGGTACTCTGGACAGCTATGGTCCCACTGTAGCTCAGAACTCCAAAGCTCATGTAATCCACCAGGCTCAGCCTCCCCCTAGTAGCAGGGTTTATTGGTATGAGCTACTATACCTAGTTTTACATCCTTATAGTTTAAAGTCATGTTAGTACAGGATGGCCTATGGCAAGGGTGCTCAAAAATATGGGGAGTTATCTCTAAATTCTAAAATAGTTTTGTTCCACAAAATCCATTGTTCCTGAATATAATTCTTCAAAATAGTGTGGCCAACAATACTGGGGCACAGGGTACAGACTTCATTTTGACTCTCCCTCTCAGCTAGTAACTCCCAGGATCTTTAGCTAAAAATAGTCTGTTGTTTGGGGTAGGATGAATCTCAAGAAAAAAACACAGGTGACTTCTCAAAAAATCAAGAAGTATTCATTCAATGAATGAGTCAAGGGACAAACAAACAAATGGATTTTCAGAGAATTTTCTAGCTCAAAAGAAACATGTAAATTCATCGAGACAAAATCTATGAATTGAGAATATAATAACCAATACCCCACCCAAAATATAGACACACATTTCTGCAAAGAGTATGGAAATGAATTGTAAATCAGAACTTATCCTAAAACCCACTGGACGGAATTAATTAACACAAGGGCATGCAAAGTCTACCAGCTTTGAGCTCCAAAAGTGAACTTGTAAGGAAAGGAAAGAAGAAGAGGGGAAGAAGGGATGGCAGCAGTGGCAAAGGAGGGAAAGAAAGAGACAGAGCAGAGATAGAGACAGAGATGGAGAGCCTCGAAGGCTGCTGGGCATGGAGAAATTTGACTTGCTTTTGATAGAATCTAGCAGAGGAAAATAGGCAGTAAGAAAATAAAGAGCTGCTGTTTATAGGAAGGAGAGGAAGAAAACTAAATACTATAGCCACCTCTCTTGAGGCTCTGGAGAAGACTACAGAGATGTGGCCTCCTGGTCAGACACTGGGGAGAATAGGGAACAGGTCCAGATACTAGACCACTTATTTAGCAGTGCTGCTTAAGTTTACCTGATAAGTCTTCTCACTGTTTCTAATCTAGTTAGACCACATGTAAAACAGTCCAATAGAAATTAACTTCCCTTTGCTAGTAACTGTACACAGCCTGTTCTTGGCTTGCCCTAGGGGATGGATAGATAGATAGATAGATAGATAGATAGATAGATAGAGAGAGACAGAGACAGAGACAGAGACAGAGAGACAGAGATAGAAACAGAGGTAGAAAGGAAAGACAAGCAAACATACAGACAGATAGGGAGATACAAACATACCTCAGAGATATTGCAGGTTTGGTTCCAAACCACCACAATAAAGCAAATATTGCAATAAAGTGAGTCACATGAATTTTTTTTGGCTTCCTAGTACATATAAAAGTTATGCTTATACTTTACTGTGGTCTATTAAGTGTATAATAGTATTATGTACATACCTTAATTAAAAATACTTCATTGCTGAAAGATGTTAACGTCTCAGTCTTAAGTGAGTCATAATCTTTTTGCTGGTGGGGGGTTTTGCATCGATATTGATGACTGTTGACTGATCAAGGTGGTGGCTGCTGAAGGTTGGGGTAACTGTGGCAATTTCTTAAAATAAGACAACAATGAAGTTTACCACATCATTGACTCTTCCTTTCACTTGAACACTTAGAGGCCATTGTAGGGTTATCAATTGGCCTAATTTTAACATTGTTGTATCTCATGGAGTAGGGAGTCCTGAGGAGAGGAAAAGAAACTGGAAGGTCTAGTTGTTGGAGCAGTCAGAACACACAACATTTGTTGATTAAGCTTGCCATCTTATATGGGTACAGTTCATGGCACTCCAAAACAGTTAGAATAGTAACATCAAAGTTCACTGATCACAGATCACCATAATATACAATAACAATGAAAAAGTTTGAAATATTGCAGGAATGTGACACAGACACAATGTGAGCAAATGCTGTTTGAAAAATGATGCCTACAGACTTGCTCAACATAGGGTTACCACAAATCTTCAATTTGTAAAAAATGCAGTATCTGAGAAGCACAATAAAGTAAAATTCAGAAGAAAATGATGTATGCCTGTAGATAGTAGATAGATAGATAGACACATAGATGCATAGATATATAAATACATAAATGGGGCATTTTTAAGTGCTTACTACATGCTAGGCACTGTGCTAAATGCCAAATGTAAAAACAAGACAATCCCTGCTCTCAAAGAGTTTTCATTCTAATAAGGGAAGACAGAACATAAAAAGAGGAGCTAGAAGGAGGATTTAGGGAAGAAGGGTACCTGAACACAGAGACCAAGCACCCATGCGGAAGTGGAGCAGGCCAGAGGGTGAGCCAAAATGGATAAGTCAGAGGTAAAATTGCACTTTCTCCATTAATGCAAGATCTGGCAGGGACTTGACCTAATGATTGGTACCAGCTTTATTTGGAATTACCCATTGATAGAGGTTAGAGAAAATTAAAAGAAGTTCCTACATTGACTAAGTAAGAGTAGCTATCTCTTCAGCCCACATGATTTACCAGCAAAGCAGCCCCTTTTCTCAGGGCCATCATTCAAATAGAAGATGATGCTTATAGAGGTTCATCTAGCACCCTGTTCTGCACCTATGCAATGCACTTATAAAATGTCATTAGGTATACCTAGGTATACCTTAGATATACCTTTTAGACTCTCTACTAGACTGTAAGTTTTGTCTCTCTCTCAGGTTTATCACAATCCTCTACATACAATATGTATGCACTTAATAAATATTTGTTAAATTTATTAATGAATTCATCAATCAATCAGTGGCCAGCAAGGATATAAGGAGACCTGGCACCTGATCATGTAACAATACTCAAAAATAGCCATACTGGCTTTTAATAGCAAACAAATGAATTACTCTGAACTCTATAGGCACCTTCTAAATTCAATGAGCATTTATTAAGGTTTGTGCTAGGTGCTGGGGGAGTCACATTTGTAGCCCCTAAATAATTATTAATATTCTTTTTTAATGCAAACTCCTTTGAGATGCACTTAATACATTTGATTTTAGGGGGGGAATCTTTCCTCCCTACTCTTTACTTATCGTGTCCACAAGTATTGTCAAAAAGTGAATTTTTCCAGTGCTGAATTTCATCCTTCCTTCCCCTCTCCAGCTCTGGATGATTACAAAACAAGAAGCTAGAAGGGACAGATTTTAATCTGATGGCTATACCCCACTCATCCTTCCATGATTTTCAGCCTCAGGAATACCCTTATGTAGTTGATAGAAGGTAATATTCGCCTGCTGTGCTAACGGGGAAGCACAGGGCGTATGAACCCTTGGCAGAATTGGGCAATAGGGGAAGTTTGTCTTCTACTCCCTCTGATAGCAACTTTCTGGTACTTGTCAGCATTCCTGCCACCCACGCCGCTTTGACCCTTCTTGAACCTAGTATAGCTTTCTCCTGGCTACCCAGGGCACTCCACTGCAGCATTCTACAAAGTGCCTCTGTTCCAAAGCTGGCCCTCCCTCCTGCCCCTTACCCCGGTACAAATCCCTTTCCCTGAAGATAGTTGACTGACTGCTGACAGGAAAGCAACCTCAAAATTCACCCTAAGGTGAATGATGGATAGACAGAGCTTAATTTACCAAGAATATTTGAATTTCAAAAGAGGCATTTATTATTCAAAAGAGTAGATCTCAAAGTACAGGATTTGGGCCAGCCTGCCTGGTAGGTAGGTCCTTTATATCTAATCAGGTAGCCAACCATTAATTTTTAACATTCATTTAAAAATTTTTTGAGTTCCATTTCTCTCTCCTGCTCTTCTCCCACCCATTGAGAAAGCAAGTGATACAATATCAACTAAATGCGTGAAGTCATCCATATTAGCCATGTTGCAAAAAAAAAAGATAAAAAGCAAGAAATGTAAAGAAAGTTTAAAAAGTATGCTTCAATCTGCACTCAACATTCATTGGTTCTCTGTCTAGAGATGGATAGCATTTTTCATTGTGAGTTGTTTGGAATTATCTTGGATCATTGTCTTGATCAGAGTGGCTAAGTCTTTCACCTACAATGTGGCTGTTACTATGTACAATATTCACCTGGTTCTGCTCACTTCACTTTGCATCAGTTCATATAAGTCTTCCTAGGTTTTTTCTGAAGCCATCCTTAGAGCAGAAGTTCTTAATCTTTCTTGTATCAGACCTTTTCAAAAGTCTGGCCAAGCCTGTGAACTCATTTGAATAATGATTTATAGATGCATAGAATACAACACATAGGGTTACCAAGGAAACCAAAGGTTAGTTAAAATAAAGATAGCATTTTCCCCAACTCTGAAATCAGGATCCTTGACATAGACAAAATTGTGAGTAGGTGACATTTTCTTCAGCTCTTTGACACGTCTGTATTTAGCTTTCATTCCCCATCTTTTATGTCCCCTTATAGTCCTCACTGCCTTACCTTCATGCCTTCATGCTCCATCCTAGTTGTTCAGAATATGCTTTTTTTTAATCACCCTACTAGGCCTGTCCTTTTGCATAAAAATAGTATATTCTGGGTACATTTTAACTCCTTCTTATCTGTAAGATATGATCAGATCCAAACTTGTGCTGGAGCCAACTCTAACATTGTCCCTAGCTGATTTAAAATTTTTCCACTGCAAGCATTTATATCTCAGAAAACAGCAAACAAAATCAAAGCTTGATTTATTGTTTTGTTGATTGTCCAGACTTAAGAAAGTGATGTAGAAAATGTTAATGATGCAGATCAAATTTAAAAGTGTGTGGTGCTTTCAGAAAGCTGGTTGTTAAACATTTACCAACACATCACTGCCTGTAACTCAAAAAAAGTCCTTCTAAGGTGTTAACAAACAATAAAGATTAATGTGTTTTCTCTCAGCAAAGTATTATGTGTTTGAATAATAGAGAATTCCAGGACTCAGTGGAAGGTCTATCAATAACAAAGCTAACTGGGAGATATACCAGAGAAGGTCACCTGAAAGAAATCCTTCAAATCAAATGGTTAGTCAGACATTGAGCCTACCAAACCAGAGTAAGTTAGGGGAACCTAGTTCAGTCTTTCCCCAGTTTGCTCTAAAATCTAGTTTAAAAGCATATTGAATGTTTAAGGAAGGAGTTCTTAATCTGTGTGTGTGTGTGTGTGTGTGTGTGTGTGTGTGTGTGATGGATCCCTTTTCAGAATAATGTTTTAAATGCATAAAATAAAATACATAGGATTGCAGAGTTACCAGAATGTCTTTTTAAAACAAGTTCATGGTCCCCATTTTAAAAACCTCTGCATTAGGATTTGGCCTTTTAAAGTCACCTCTAGTTCCTTCATCTCTGGGGCTATTTTAAGCATGTCATCCTTACCAAGTTTCATTTTGACACTACATTTCACCAAACTCCTGAAAGCAAAGCCAAGACTCAGACAGACTTGGTGCCAATCACTACAGCTTCATCTTGATGGCCACATGATCTTGGTATGATCCTGTGGTTTGTGTATACCTTGAACTGGAAGTAGTTCCAGGAGAGCTGACTGCTTCAAGGGCAAGTGTCCTCATATACCTTCTCACCTGCCATGTAGTCCCTTCAAAGATTTGCCAAGCTCAGACAGGCCATCAAAAACTCAGGCAGGATGAAGAGGGTAAGAGTTGTTCATAATGTCATTGAAAAGGCTTTGACTGAAGCGTTACTTATCTCATAGTGGCAACCCCAGCACTTAATCATAGCATGTCATTTTAGCAATGAATTCTTCTCCAGGCTCTTTTTTTTCAGGTTTGATGCATTAAGCATCCCTTTATCTTGAATAAAATTTTTTTTTATCGTAAATCCTTTCAGGGAAGGCCTGTGTACTAGAGAAGGGAGCATTACTATATGCAGAAAAACAGACTTCAGGAAATAACTCCCTTTCTTATAGAAGGGGATCTCTAGGTACATATGCTTTTGGATACATACAATTTATCATGGCCTTTTTGAGGGGGGAATGACTACCTTTATAATTATCATTACATGTTGCAGACATAGGGGGAGAAGAGACCTCAGAGCTTGTCCCATCCAATGTCTTCATTTTACAAATAAGGTAACTGAGGTCAAGAGAGGCTAAATGAATTGCCCAAGATCACAAAGGTAGTAAGTGACAGAGCCAGGATTTGGACCTAGGTCTTCTGATTCCTTATTAAACATTATTTTCCCTGTGCCATGCTTTCTCTGAAAATTCACATGGCTTAATATGTAGAGCATTGGTCTTGAAATCAGAAGAAAAAAAAACTGATTTTAAAACCTGCCTTTGACACTGGCTAACAGTGGGGCAATTTTGAACAAGTCACATGACTAATCAATACATCAGGCAACTCTCTAAGACAATAGATTGCAAATGAATTGCTTATCAGTAGAAGGAAAGAGTTTTTACCCTGCAAACTCCTCACATCAATTAAATCATAACTCATCCTCCTCCTACCCCTGCCAGAAAAAATAAATTGCTTACCTCACAGTGTTCTGAGACCCAAATGATATTATGTATTTAAAGTACTTTGCAAGCTTAAAGGTGCTCTATATGTCAATGATGGAGAAAGAAGGAAGTGGAAGAGGAGAAAGAGGAGGAGGAGAAGGAGAAGAAGGAGAAGAAGAAGGAGGAGGAGGAGAGGATGAAGAGAAAGGAGGAGAGAGGAAGAAAGGAAGGGTAACAATTTCAGAGGTGTCCCCATTCTCCAGCAAAATGGGGCTCTTTAAGGTCCTGCACACAAGTTCTACTCATTCCAGCTAGGTGTCTCTGTTTATGCTGTTTTCATAAACAGGTGTCTATTCTGGTTAAAGAGCTCATTTTAAATGGATTTCCCACCTGCTTCCCTTCACCTGCCCAAATTGAAGCCACCCTCTGAAGCCCATCTTAAATCTCACATCCTCCATGAAGTCTATGCTTGACTAATTCAGTTCACCAATTTCTCCCTTCTCTGAACGCCTGCACCATCCAACTTTGGTATCTGGATGTCCTTGATGTGGAAGAGACCTCGAATATCATCTAGTCTGGTTCATGATCTTTACAAGTGAAAAAAAAAATGAAATCTGAAGGGATTTCAAGGTCACATTGCTGGTTTGTGGCAGATAAAAGATTAGGACTATTTACTGCAGCCCAGTTCAGTACCATTTCACTCCCCAGTCCTGTCTCTAATTTATATACTATCTTGAATCATTCTGTAGTTTTTAGTCACACTGGTGGGCACGTAGGAGAATGTCAATAAATACCAAAAACTGATTCCTCGATGAAAGAAAATCCATTCTCCTTTTCCTTTAAAGACAGGGGGGAAAAAGCTTCAGTTAAGGCAGGAAAAATATTTTCATTATAATAATAATGATGATAATAACTAGCGTTTATATAGCATGTAAAGTTTTCTAAGTACTTTTATAACTGTTATCTTGTATCCTCACAACAATCCTGGGAGGCATTGTCATCACCATTTTACAAATGAGGAAACTGAAGTTAATGGAAGAGACAAATAGTTTTCTACCCAGACAGGGATTAAAGTGGATAGTTAGGTGGCATAATGGATAGAGAGCCAGGCCTGGAGTCAGGATGAGCTGAGTTCAAATCCAGCCTCAGATACTTACTAGCTATGTGACCCTTGGCAAGTCACTTAACCCTGTGTGCCTCAGTCTTCTTTTCTGTAAAATGAACTGGAGAAGGAAATGGAGAACCACTCCAGTATCTTTGACAAGAAAACCCCAAATGAGGTCACAGAGAGTCAGATACAACTGAAACAAAAAACAATAACAAATGGATTAAAGAGATCTTGGAAGTCCCTTTCATAAACATCTTTAGGAATCCTTAAGAATATGACAAATAAAAGCAGCATCATGGAATAGTAGATATAGAACTAGTTTCAGAGTCAGGAAGACACGGATGGATTCAGATCCTGCCTCTGATACTTGCTAGCCGTGTGATTCTGGTTAAGTCATTTCATTTCTCAATGCTTTGGGCAAAACTCTAAGACTCTTAGAGGCAAAGCAGTTACTGAGATTCGAATTGGTAGAGACAGTTTTGTCACTGGAAATTCCCTACTCCAATGGAATCTCAAGTACTATTAAAAAAAAAAAACAAAAAGGAAAAATACTATCATGCCTGAAAGATGTTACTGTGCCTGTTAGAAAAACAGGGGACCAACTAAAGGTTCAAAAAATTTTAGTGTTGAAAAATCTTAACTGAATTTCATCCAGTTGCTGCCCAATGTAATTGTGATAGAGCAATTTATGGGAAGGAAAATTGAAAGTTTAAAGAAAAATGGTCATCATAACATGAATCACATTTTCAACATACCCAAATTCTCTCTTAACCACATGTACTTTTTCTTCAACTCTGGCTTTTAGGCCTGTGCTAATTTGCATGACTGGTTGCATGATTCCTTCCAAATTAAAAAGAAGTCCTTGATGGTTGACACTATAGATTGGAGGTGCCCCATCCATCTCACCTAGGAGGAAGTGGTGGTTTTGCATCTCTTAGTGACCAAGAATCTGACCTCTTTATGGATTCAGAAGCCTGGGACCTGCACACTCAGTGCTCACCCACAAGGCCACAAAAGGTGGAGTGTTCCCTCGAGTTGATCTCATTTAACCACTTTCCCCACACTGACCCCAAAAGGCTGCCCTTTTGTGCCAACCACTCCACAGGCAGGTTGAAAAGCTAATCATGGAAAGTGTTGGGACTTAATGTCTCCTGGTTTGGATATGTGTCAGAAGTCAGGCCTAGACCACAGAGCAGCCCTAATCCTCCTTGCTTATAGACATGAAAAGGCTGATGAAACCTGCCTTAGGTCCAACCCAGTCATGCCCAGAACATTGAAGTAAAGTCATCCAATTCCCTAGCTATAGGAAGCAGAGTATACTGGATATCATGACTGACTTGGTATCAGAAAGACTTGAGTTCAAAGGCCATCTCTGACACTAATTAGGTATGTGATCAATTGCAATTCACCAAGTCTTACCTTAGCCTTCTGAAAAATGGGGGTAATTGCCCTATGTCACAGGGCTAATATGAAAACTAAGATGAGATATGCATGGGAAGTGCTTTGCAGACTTCAAAGTCTATAGATGTCAGTCATCATTATCACTTTTACTTTCATCAGTGGAAAACTGTGCTCATCCAATTATGAAGCAGTGAGAAGAGGGCTGCCTTTCCAGAAGGGCTTGGAGATCTGAGTGATTTAGTATGGTCTTCATGAGAAGATTAAAGGAGCTCCGTTAAGTTGTGCTACAAGAATGTAACACATGGGATCGGGGTAAACAAGACTGCCGTCACCAGATGTGGAATGGAAGATCGAAATCAATTGAATCTCTTTTCTTGGAGCACTGAGATCCAAGTAGCCCAAATTTAGAAGAGAAATAAAGAGTACACAATGCTTGGGGGATCCCGAGCTGAAGTGCCCAGCATCATCACAAGTGACATAGATTTTTTTGGTATTTTTTTTAACTTTATAATTGCCACATGCCCAAATGTCAACCCCAAAAAGAATATAAGACAGATTAATAGTAGCAATCACTCAGATGGCTAATGAAGCAGAGACTTGGCCTCTATCTCTACTTAGCACTTTATCTTTCATATGCTGAGCAAAGAGGAGGAACACAAGTAATCCTGTAACAATCTCCCATGATGCTCCCTTGGATTTTCCACCCTTGGCATTGAGCTGTCAGCAAAAGGATAAGTAGCCAAGTATGAGGCTCAGAGCAAGGAGTCCAAAAGTTTGAAAATATAGAATGTCCCTATTTCCCCCCAAATCATTTTCAGTGATTTGCAAGCACTTTTTCTCTCTCCTCCTTTCCTTTCCCTCCTTTCCTCTCCCATCTTCTTTTCTCTTCCCTTCCCTTTATTCCCCTTCCCTTCTCTTCCTTTCTTTTATTTTCTTTCTTTCCTTACTCCCTCCTTCCATTCCTCCTTTCTTCCTTCTTTCTCTCCTCTTTCTTTCTCCTTTTCTCTCTTCTGTCCTTCCTTTCTCTCTCTCTCTCCCGCTTGCTCTCCCTCTCTCTCCAAAAGAAGGAACATTTCCTAACAATTACAGCTATCCAGACCTAAAAATGGTCTACTTCTGGCTATTGCAAGTTCGTGCTCACTAGAAGTCTTTACACGAAGGCTATCTGACCACTTTCTGAGGGTGTTGTTGATGGCATTCTTGTTCAGACACAGGGTGTGAGAGAGGGAGGGCTTTTTAGGTGCCTTCTTTTGTGAAGATCCTGAGACCTTCTATGAACAGACTTAGACTATGAAGCTTTGACATCTGTTGAACAAATGTAATCCATGAAGATCACTAATCGGGACAATTTGGGCCAAAACAAAACCATTGACTTTGCAGCCCAGCCAAATTAATCATTTGATACCTCGACCTCTGCTTTTCACCCAACTATATAGACCCAGCCAATCTATGAGAGACACTGAATGTCAGCACTTAGCAGACAACACCAAGGTCCAAGTGATTGTGTGTTCAATGCTGGGTCTGGGTAACATAACATTTGACTTTCTAAACATTTTTTTTTACTTAAAATTGGCTTTTCAGGGCATTTTTTCTCATAGGTTGTTCTCTTCTCCCCTTCCCCCTTCTTCTTATTTGCACGTATAATATCTTAAACAGTACTTCCATTATGCTCTGCTCGACACGATGGCTGATGCTGACACTGAGGGGCTGGTTGGAGGCCAGGATAGGATCCCAGGCTGAAGGAAAGCTGATCCAGGATGTTTTTTTCTACCCATTCCAAAGTTTAGGGAAAGCCTTGCCTGGATATTTCCCTCCCACGGAGCTCTCCATAGGAGCCAAGTCCTGGCTTTTACCCTTTGGGACATAGGACACACTGAAGCTTTGACATAGAATCAAAGCTGTACCGCCCCCTCCCCAATGGGCAAATCACCTCCAGGCCTCCTGCTTTGGGGAGCCCGTGGAGCAGTGACTCAGGCAGGCAGCCTGCGGGGGTGGAAATGATTCCACCAGCCAGAGCTTAAAACAAACAACCCTGAAACTCATATAGAGAAATACAATCAATTCATAATCCTAGACTCCAATACCACTGTTCCCACCAGTAGGCAAAGGGCTAGGACTGTGCCTCTTTCCACCCACAAGCCTCAGGCCACCCTTTTAGTTGGTAGCATCGAAAGGAACATTAGGCAGCTAGGCGTGTCATAGTGGATAATGCTAAAGTCAGGATAGAGAGCTGAAGTCAGGAACTTGTTTTTCAGTAGTATTTGACTTTCCATGACCCTGTGGACCCTTGTGTCCATGGGGTTTTCTTGGTAAAGACACTGATTTCCCTTCTCCAGCTTTACAGATGAGGCAAACAGGGTTAAATGACTTGCCCAGGGTCACACAGCTAGTAACTGTCTTAGGCTAGATTTGAACTCGGGTCTTCCTGGTGCAGTACTTTATCCACTGAGTTACCTAGCTTCTTCGTCAGGAAACAGAGATTAGTGACTTACCCAAAGTCACACAACTAGGAAGGGTCTGATGCTAATTTCATCTTATGTGTTCCTGACTCCAAGGCCACTGATCTATCCACTGAGCCATCTAGCCATCCCAGAGTCAGGAAAATCTGTGTTCAAATCTAACCTTAGACACTTACTAGCTATGTGACTCTAGGCGAGTCATTTAACCTCTGTCTCAGTTTCCTTACCAGCAAAATGGGGATAATAATAGCATATAACTCCCAAGGTTGTTGTGAGAATAAAATGAGATGATATTTGTAAAGCATTGAGTGAACCTTAAGGCACTATATAAATAGTCATTGTTTTTGCTATTGTTGTTAGAGGTTATCTAAGTCAAATTCCTCTTCTTCTAGTTAAGAAGACTGAGGCCCAGGAATGTGATGTGATTTGTCCAGAGTCATACAGGGAGTAATTGGTCGAGTCAAGATACAAACCCAGGTCCTCTCCCTCCAAATCCAGCATCTTTTCTTTCTACTGTGCCAGGTTGCCTCCCTCCATTTCAAGGCTGCCCTTGATGTCCATTTGAATCTTAATCCCTTAGACACAAATAATAAAGGTGAGTGTAGAGAAGAGAGAAGGGACATTAAAACAGTATAATCAGTCCAAGGTCCCCATCCCTTAGGAATGGCCCTGGAACCAGTACATCTCTAGGGATGGCACCCAATAGAACTCTTTTAGAAGAAAGAACCCAGTCATGGGAATGACCTGAGAACAGTGTGATGCCTCACTTCATTCGGTGCATGGTTGTCTGGTTTATTCTCCACTGAAAAGTCTGCATCTAAAACTTAGACTTTCTCAAGACAAACAAGGACAAACATTCTCAGGAGGCTCTCTGTCTATCCCTTCATCTTTAAAATTATAGTAGGAGAATGGGTTTTCCCAGGTGACAGAAAGATAGATGGAGAGAGAGAGGGAGAGGAGAGAGAGAGAGAGAGAGAGAGAGAGAGAGAGAGAGAGAGAGAGAGAGAGAGAGAAAGAGAAAATTATATACTTACAATGTGCTAGGTACTGTGCTACTTACTGGGAATAAAAATTAAAATGAATAAGATAGTCCCCTGCCCTCAAGGAACTTACATTCAAATGAAGGAAGACAATGCATAAAAGGGAGCTGGAGAGAATAGAACTTAGCTGGAAGAAAAGAAGAATGAAGGGAAGAGAGAGGCTCTCATCTTCTGGTATCATTGACCTTGTCTCCTAAGCAAGGTTGAACCTGGGTATTAACTAATAAATTGGAGCCTTATAGATAGTTCATTATGGGATTCAGAATGAAAAGTCTCCCCTCACGTTTCTTATCCAAGTTCTAGGATCTACAGGAAACCTTCAGCAATAAAGACATAAAATGATTTCCACTAGGATCTTTGTGGGAGCATAATATACAAAAGAAGTTTCATTATAACTTGGAGCTCATAAGAAAAATAAAATAAACCATCTCAGATTTCCCTCCCCTTGGGATTTGGTCCTGGAATCTAACTAGCCCTTTTGTGTCAGAATAAATCACTTTAAGCCAAATATAATGAAGATGGTGCTGTTCTTCAGTTGTGTCTTTGTGTCCCCATTTGGGGTTTTTGTGGCAAAGTTACTGGAGTGGTTTGCCATTTCCTTCTCTAGGTTTTTTTATAGATGAGGAAACTGAAGCAAACAGGGTGAAGTGACTTACCCAGGGTAACACAGCTAGTGTCTGAGGCCAGATTTGAACTCAGGAAGTTTAGTCTTCTTGTCTCTAGGCCCAATACTCTTATCTACTGTGCCACCTTGTTGCCCCGTAATGGGAGTACTGTTGGTCTATCAGACGTGTTGCACAGAAGAATCCATGAGTAAGCCAGTGACTATCCTATGAGTGATCCCTCTTGGTTTCACCTGAGGTCAGAGATGTTTTCTGGTGAAAATAGGGGAAAAACCAGTGTTGATTCTTCTGCGCCACACAACTGATAATGGAAGGACTGTTGGCTTATCAGATGTGTGGCACAAAACTGCATTGAATTTTTCCCCACATTTTTCCCCCACATTCACTAGAAAATAGCTCTGACCTCAGCCAAACCCAAGAGAGGGGTCACTCATAGGATAGCCACAGGCTCACTCATAGCCACTAGATCACGTCCTTCTAGGGACTTCCTATATAGGAGAGAAAATATTGAATGCTACCTCTGGATTCCTGGAGGTCAGGAAATTGCCAGCTTTCATTAACATAGCACCAAATTTTTTGGATACAAGGTTGGATTTTCTGTTAATTAATCCATTCACTGCAGCCAAGTAGTATACTGGAAAGAGGACCTGGGTTGAAATATTGAAATTACTACTTGTTACAGTTCTGACCTTGGGAAAACTCCTAATTTAAAAAACTCAGCATCTTTTAGCCTCAATTTCCTCCACACTAATACAGTGGAGCTCTTGCCCCTTTCTCCTTCTAGTTTCTTTTTGATGAGGTATTTTATTCACATTGCCCTAGCACAGACTCAGGATCCCAGCTACTCCACCCATGGGATCTGTTGGTTTAGGTTTGACCTTTAAATGGGAAGATCACATATGCTCAGAAAGAGAGCTGGAGACAGACAGGGGAGGCCAGGCACTGTGGAGAGGCTCTGCTTAGAGATGGACTTCATCTCCTGGAGAAGCCATGTTGATGCCCAGGCTTCTCTCCAGGGAGCTACATGGGTCACCAGGAGAGGAGAAACTGACCCCAGAAGAAGACACAGGCCAATGCAATGTGGAAGGAAAGAAATATTTGCCAGACAGAGATCCAAAGGGAAAGTCACAATGTGGCGGAATAACCTGGACAGATTCCTTCACTGGCATCATGAGCTAGTTGTGAAATATTTACCAGCACAACCTTGACCTTACAGGTCCCCAGGGAGGCAGAGGATCATAAGAACAGAATATTGCTTGACTCGCTAGAAACCCCAAGCTCTTTATCTTTGTAGAGTGGATATATCTGTGTATGTCTGTGTAGCCCACCCACCGGAGTACTGTATGTCCCAAGGGTTGAATAAGTAAGTCCCTATGGAAGGCAGAGGCCCGTTGGAGAGAAAACTAGAGTTGGTTTGATGATTTATAGGCTCTCTGGCATTTGTTGTTGTGGTCATCATTGTTGTAACAAATAAGATTTTATCCCATCTTAGAAATTTTGCTCAATTGAGAGTTTGCACTGGAGCTCAGGGCCCTTAGAGTGACACAAGCCAGATTCCAGGATTACCAGGGGAAAAACTGGGTGGGGGCATGAGCCATAAAGATTATTCGGAGGCGCTTGCATGAGTGAACCCAATCTGTTGGAGTCTAAAATTTTAGTTATGGGTCACAGGTTACATATAAAATAAAGGCATCAGACTAGATATCTCTAAGGAACCCTCTAGCTCTAAACTCTGCATTCGTCTGTGATATAGACATAGAAGTTTTCAGATCATTAACTGTACCTTCTGGACCCAGACAGCCAGATCGTTATACAATATGCCCCCAGGTTGCCATTATAAGCATCCTTTTGAAAAATATTCTTGAAGAGTCCTCTAAAGATATCATGATATGAACTTATGCCTCCGAAAGGAAACAGCATAACCGAGTCTCCTTTAACATACACTCAGGCAGCTTTTGGACCAGGCAGAGAAGTTAGTCCCTCCATCTGCTGGCTGATGGGCCATGAATATCCAAGGAGCTCTTGAAGCTGCTGGGCGTCAGACTTTAGGAGGGATATTGTTTTTGCAGAAATGTGAGTCCTTGGACTGACTCCCTGGTGCTGGCTTTTCCATTTTGTCTTAGACGTGTTTCTATTTGTGTGTCTGGAGGCTGGAGCTGACCACACTGCTCAGTTTCATCTTGCATGATTTGTAGTGAAAAAGAAAAAAAAAATGGACCCCAGCCGATGTTGCTTAAAAAAAAAAAAAGTTGTTGGAAACCTTCATAGCTGACATCTTAAGTCTCAGCTTCCCTGCAGAGACAAAGTTTCAGTATGTGCACAGACACATATGTGAATGACTGTCCCTTGTATTTGAAGAAGACACTGCTGACAGTGTTTGTACCCATGGAGACCATTACAGGACTTGCTGTTTTTTCCACACTGAGCACACCTTATTTGAGGAACTTTCTTTGGTTAGGAGCATTTAAGGTAGTGGCTGTATGTGTTTTCTTTGATGGGGAATAAGGAAATAGTAAGATTTTTTGTACATCTGGCAGGTGGGTGAAGTGATGGGCCCAGGTGGAGCAAATGAAGATTTGGTGGGCTGTTGGAAAATGTTTGTATTCTGAACTCTTCTCATGCCTATCTGCAAAGTTACACCAGATTGTTGACCTCCAGGGCAAGCTGCCAGACCTCAGTTCTTCATTCTTGGCTTGGGAGCCAATTGTATTGAGGCTTTTTTCTTTGGAATCACAATTTTAGCCACTGGATTTAATTTAATTTTTGCATTTGGTACATGTATCCCAATAGCCCTGAGGTCCATGGCATGCTTTTGATAAATTGAAGAAATAAATGCATAGAGAAGTATTCTTTGTGTCCAGAGATGTGAGTACTGGCAGGAGGCTTTCCCATGCATATGCATATGAATGAAGAGGCCACTGGGAGATCTGTGGTCTCTGTCCCACTGACTGCACACTTCAATCTGTTACATGTTGGCTAAAAACACCACCCTTCAGCATGTGCCGTTGCAGTTTATTGCTCTGTTAAATCCACAGTTAGTCTACCAGTCACATTGATTGCTGAATGGTTTCTGTATCATTGCCACTTCCTTGTTACCTTCCCTCTCATTGTTACACCAGATGGCACTCTAGGAGGTGCTGTTCTTCCCGTCTACGGGACAGGACTTTACCTAAATCATCTTATAAATCTGGGCATCTCTCCTAAAGCCTCCACATCTTTTAATGAAAAGCTTTGGAGGATCAATATTTTTCTGTCTCTGAAAATGCCCCAGACTTCATCCTAATAATGACATCCATTCATTCATTGACCATTCAGAATTCTAAAGGACCAAATTCACATAAGACTCCTCTTGGCTTCAGTAGGACCTATTATGGGTCTCCAGTCCTTCTCACAACTTAGTAACAGTATGTCAGTTGGTCCCTTGACAGCTCACCTCTGAAAACTAAAGGATATTAAGAAAGACTTGTCTCAGAACTAGAAACAGATTAGGAGGTGGACAGATGGAAATGCTCCCTGGCCACCTTTTTGAAGCCACTTTTCTTATCCACTAGGGTGAAAGTATAGTCTTTAGAGATGTATAATGGTGAAGTATTGTAATATGGTGGAAAGAGTGCTGGACCTAGAATCAGGAGAGAATCCTGGCTTGTTATGTGACTGTAAGCAAACTATTTTGGCTCTCTGAGACTCAGTTTCATCATTTATAAAATGGAGATAGTAATACTTGCATGACCTATCTTTGCTGTACCGTTCAGTTGTTTCAGTTGTATCCAGCTCTTTGTGACCCCATTTGGTGTTTTTGTGGCAAAGACACTAAAGTGGTTTGCCATTTCCTTCTCCAGATCATTTTACAGATGAGGAACTAATGTAAACAGGGTTAAGTGACTTGCCCAGGGTCACACAGCTAGTAAGTGTCAATATAATAATAATAATATAATAATCAGGCCAAATTTGAACTCAGGAGGATGAGTCTTCCTGATTCCAAGCCCAGTGCTCTATCCGCTGCACCACCTAGATGCCCATGATCTGTATCAGAGAACTGTTATTGTCCTTATGGTATCTTGGTTATATTTCTGTCCATTAAGATGGCTTTACCTGGCCCATGGGCACAAACTTTTCCTAGCATCAGATTGGAGAAACAGAAGAGAAATCTTAGTGCAACCCATTTCCCCCATTTTCTGGGATGAGTTGTCTCCTCTGCTAATTCAAAGAACCCCCCCCCCCGAGCATCACAAGACTTGGGACCTTCTGATGATTCATGGAACTACAAAGGATTTCTCCTCATGTTTCCAAAGGCCCTCAACTTTTTTTGTGAAAAGCAAGTTCTAAGCATTCCACAGCGCCTGCTTCAGCCGTCTTCGTGGCCTTTAGAACAAATTGTTCTCATCCACCCATTCCACCAGGGGAAGTCTCACATGCTTGAGGCAGACATCCTTCTAACTCACTGACAGGTTTGAGGCCTGTTGGTTACCCTAAACCGGGTAAACCAGGTGCTTAACAAATGGTTGCTGAATCAAAATGAACTGAATTGAGCTAACAACCTATAAGCCCATCCTCCCTGGGATACCTTAAGTAGCCTTCTCATAATTTAAACACTTGATTTCAAGTCCTCTCTCTGAAACATTACAGGTTGTGTGAATCCCCAAAAAGTCACTTAACTTCTCAATGCCTCAGGCAACTCTCTAAGACTTAATTTGCCAAATAATTGAAGGTCAGCATTGGTAGAAGGAGCTTTTTTTTCTTACTGGGAATTTCCTTTACCTATGAAATTACAGATCTGGATAAAAAAAGTGTTATTTGAATTATGAACCTAGGTATTACTAGGTTACCCCAGAGTCCTCACTTTCGCTGTGGTTTCCTCAGCTAAAGATCTCACCTGTACCTATTTCTTGCTCCTCCCCACCCCCTCACCCCCAATAGGTTTCAGATGAGCCCTCTTGGATTCTCTGCCATGGCACTGTGGAATCAGGACTTAATTTTCACATCCCACTATCTAGTCATTGCCCTTTTATCATTCTTTCCCCAAAAGCTGTCCCTCACAGGGCAACCAGTGGTGTTACACTTGATTTTACAGATGAACTAACTGAGGCAAAGAGAAATTATTTCATTTGTGTAACTTATGTAAGAGTTCATGTCCCAGTTCCACTCCTTACCATCCCTGTCACCTTGGCTATGTCTCTCTAGGCCTCAGTTTTTTCATCTGTAAAATAAGTAGGTTAGGCTAAATAATCTCTAAGATGCCTCTCAGACCTAACGTTCTATGATTCTCTGTTATTAGAAGAGCTAGAATTATTGCTCATCATCAATCATTATCATCAACAAGCATTCATGAAGCACCTACTATCAGCGTGGTATTGAGTTTAAATAAGGTCAGGTTGCTGGCCCTCAGGGAGTTTACAGTCTAGCTCATTCCTAGCCTTTAGATTCGAATGTGTTTGCTGCTTCTACCAAACCTCTCCGCAATCTCATTCTGGGTCTCCAGACACCATTCCGTGGATCTGACACACCCCAAGGATCAAACTGATATCTGAGATTCAAGGTCTCCCAACCTTCCAAAAGAAGATCCCCAAGGCCCCTATGAAATGCTCTGTAAACCAGCCCCTCTCTTCTTGCACCTTTCAGAACAACTCTCCAATGGCCTAATTATGTTTAGAGCTGTTAACAGCCTTCCCCTCTGAGGTTACGGCTCACCAATTCTGTACGCATCTTGTATACAGCTATTTATTTATAGGTTGCCCTCTCCATTAGAATATAAGCATTCTTGAGGGCAGAGACTGTTTTTGCCTTTCATAGGTGGTGCAGTGGCTAAAGTGCTGGGCCTGGAGTTGGGAGGTCCTGAGTTTGAATATGGCCTCAGACATTTATTAGCCTGTGTGACCCTGGGCAAGTCACTTAACCCTGTTTGCCTCAGTTTCCTCACCTATAAAGTGGACTGGAGAAGGAAATGGCAAATTTTGGCAAGAAAACCCCAAATGGGGTAATGTAGAGACAGAAATGACTCATTTTTTTTTAAATCCCCAGTGCATGGCATATAATAAGCACTTAGTAAATGCATGTTGTTTGATGATTAATTTCTTGATTAATATCTCATCTTTCACAACCTCTTCCGCTCCTCTGTGGCCCAGCCATGCCCAACATCCATGTAGCCAACTTGTGTGTTCTAAATCTACTTGTTTGGATGAAACAGTACTAAAGCAATTTTAATCACCATTTTCAGCGACATGGTTAGATGGAGAAAAAAAAAGACTGAGGTAAAAAGAGATAAGTAAGACAGTAGAGGTTACAGCCTCAATCTTAGCCTTTACATAGTGAACTCAAAAGAAAAAAAAAATCCAGCCCCAAATAAATAAATAAATAAAAGAAATGGCTCTTGAATTTAGCTTTTTCCATTCCCATTGTCCCCATCTGCCCTGGAGTTGTCTCATCTCTCTCTTCCCTGTATTCTTGTAGTGTGTGTTGTTTGTACCACTCATTTGGCACTTATCCTATACTGTCCTCTGTCATGAGTGTATCTTTCATTTTTGTGTTTCTTTTCTCCCCAACGAAATCCTAAAATACTTAAGAGCAGGAGCCATTATGACTTCTATTTCTTTGTATTCCCCCACATGCCTTGACCATAAAATCATAAAATCATAGATTTGAGCTAGAAGAGACCTCGGAAGTCATTTAGCCCAAAACTTTCTTGTTCAGATGAGGAAATTGAGGTCCAGAGCGTTAAAGTCAGGAGGTGCTTATAAGTGCTTAATAAATATGTTAAATTGATATCTCTAACCATTTCCCAATTTTTCCTTCTCTTTTATACTTTCCCCCACCTCCAAGAAAAAAGATCCGACCCTTAGAAAAACTCACCTTTTCTTTTGTTCACAGCAGCATTGCACAAGCATTTCAGACCTAGGCAAGAAATCCCAGAAAATGTCTCATCAGAGCTTTTATTTCCAGCCTATAAACAAGTTTTTAGGTTTTGTTTTGTTTCTGTTTTTCATGTTTTTTTAAGGCAAGAAGAAGAATCTATTTGCAGGAGGAATTGTGGTTTTCAAGGGGGAAAAAGTCAAATAAAAATAAAAACAGACGAGTGAAATGAGCCGAGCTTTGCCTCCCTCCTCTTTTCCCTTCCCCACCCACTCTACCCACCCCCTCCCTCCTCACTTTCTGTTTTCTTTTTCATGCCAACAACTAAAAGACTATAATTTTAAAACTGAACTGGCTTTTCCAAAGCCATAAGGAATGTACATCTGCACGTGGATTTTTCCATAAGAAAATTGTCCTTGTCTTTTGGCTCTTCTAGGCCAGAAACAATGAGAACAAGCAATCTGATGATCCTACCCATCTCCCTGACTCTTATTTTAATTTGTCTGAGGGGCTTGGAATGGGGTAATTGGAAATGGTTTTTGTTTTATTCTGTCAGGCTAGTGTTTGATGAGGTTTGTGCTCCATTTGTTCCGATGGTTTTTATGGTTTCTTTTGTTGTTCAGAGAAAGACTTTGAAAGTCAGAGTTCTGTGTTCATGAAATCTATTGCTATTTCTGTTAAATGTCTCAATGGAGCTCAGTCCTCTATGTCCCCTCTGTTACTCTTCTGTAATTCCAGTGCTTGGCAAACCTTGTTCAGCGAACAAAAATGGAACCCCTGACTTTTCATCTCCTCCATTCAGCCAGGCCATTCCTGATTAAGATTTGGAAACCAAGGGGATATCTTTCAAGGGACAGGATGAGATTTCAAATGTATGACTTCAGTGTTATTTGCCCTAGGATACTTTAGATGGGAGTGGGAAAAACTGAAATACTGTTTTCCAATTCTTTTGAATCCCTCCTGGATCACTGCCTTGTCATGGCGGAGGGGCTTACTTGTCTCAATGAAACTATGAGCTAGTCTGTGCAAGGTTACCCAAGACAGATAGGTCAGAGTAGAGACTTCTGACAAAAAGTGATCTACTGGAGAAGGAAATGGCAAATCACTCCAGTATCTTTGCTGAGAAAGCCCTATGGACAGTATTATGATCCACAGTGTCATGAAGAGTAGGACATGACTAAACACTGAACAACAACAATTCTTTGGAGTCTATGATATATTCAAGAACTTGCCATGGTACCCTAGGGAGTGGTGCTCCTCCCATACCCCTCTATTGAGCCATTCACTGGTCCAATCATCTGTCCATCCACACTTCTAGCCTCTTTCCATTCTTTACTAGTAACAATATCCTTTATCTTCCTTGGGAGTGGGGGGTGGGGGGGGAGAAGTGGCAAAGGGGATCTGGACTGTTCTAACACTCCATGACATGTTCACAATATACCAAGGAAGTCTGACTCACTGGCTGGCAAACAACGGTTCTTTAGAAGAGTAGAGGTCTTGAAGCCTCACTGTCTCTCCTCTTCAAGGGTTTTGTTCTCAATCATTTCTATTTTTTTTTTTAGGCAATTGGGGTTAAGTGACTTGCCCAGGGTTGTGTTAGTAAGTGTCAAGTGTTTGGTCTGAGGTCAGATTTGAACTCAGGTCCTCCTGACTTCAGGGCCAGTGCTCTATCTACTATGCCACCTAGCTACCCCAATCATTTCTATTTTCCCCCCACTGCTGGGTTTTTTTTCCCTTTATGGTCAATAGGAATAATCTTTCTCTATTTATATACATACAGTTTCTCTTCTGGGCAAGTCCATAAGCACCTGGAGGGCTTAGACTTCTGAATACCCCCAACATCCTACTGAACATGGTACTAGTTAATAAATGCTTGATGAATTGAATTGGATAGACAAAGCTTTTATTAAACACTTCGTATATGCCCAGCACTGGGCTTAGCCCAGGGATACAAGTACAAGCAAATAGACAGCCTTTACCCTCAAAGAACTTACATTCTAAATGAGGAGATAACACAGAAAGGTCAAATGAAAAATGGAAGAATTGGGGAAACTCACCAAATAAGAGAGCAGCATAGGTGCTACTTATGGGTGGAGGTATTTATTAGCCAGCTGGTGAGGAGGTAGGAGAATACAAACAATGTTGAGCCAGGATTTGTTTAAATTTCTCCTATTCACTCATGAGATAATCTTTATATCAGAACTCTGAAGAAGCATGAAGTTTTTTTCCCTATTTTTTGAAGTGATTTGTTTTGTTTTCTTTGCCTCAAAGTCATATCCTGTTATACCATACCTTCCCTTGTAACAAAGGAAAACAATTAAGCCAAACTGACACATGAAGCAAACATATATGACCCTCCTCACCCACAGTGCACTATCTGTCTACCAAGAGGAGGGATATGTGTTTCATTCTTTGAATGGAGCCAAAATGGCTCATTGCCATGATGTGAGTTTCACTACTCCTTTTAGTGCTCTTGTCAAGCCAAGTCAAGAAGTATTATTAAGAATCTACTATGTGTTAGACTTTTTTTTATTTACATTAATGTAGGTATCGCATGTATGGTTCTTTTGTTTCTACTTTCTTCCTTCTGTATCTCTTTATACAAGTCTTTACATGTTTCTCTGAATTCCTCATGTTCTGTGTTTCTTATGGTACAATAATGTTACATTATATTAATGTATAACAGTTTGTTCAGCCATTCCCCTATCAATAGGCAGCCACTTTCCTGTTTTTAATATCACAAAGAATGCTATTAGAATTTGTTATATTTAGCACTTTTGTTTCTGTCCTTTACTTCTTTGGGCTATGTTCCCCATAATAGACTTTTTAAAAAACAAAGTCAAATAATTTCTCATGATTTTTCTCAAAAAATTCCAAATTTTTAA
The DNA here is from genome assembly GCF_900497805.2 of Vombatus ursinus. NCBI lineage: Eukaryota > Metazoa > Chordata > Mammalia > Diprotodontia > Vombatidae > Vombatus > Vombatus ursinus. The sequence continues at coordinate 30,521,128 of NW_020954591.1, read as the reverse complement.
ATAATAATTAGAATAATTCATAGCTCAACCAATAGAGTATTAGTGTTTGCCTTAGCATTATCTATCCATATTGACCATTTCCATTTTTTTTCATCTTAGTCAATTTGATGGGTAATACTGCTTTCATTTACTTTTCTTCTCTTCCTCCACCTCCTCCTCTGCCTACTCCCCCTCCTCTTGTAACTCCTTCTCCTGTTCCTCCTCCTCCTCCTTCTTCTTTCTCTCCTCCTTCTTCCTCTTATTGTTATTATTTGTAGATTTTCCATATGGTTGTTGACTTAAATTTTTTTAACTAAAAGTATTTGTTCAAATCTTTTAACTATTTATTTATTAGAGAACAGCTCTTGATCTTAAATATTAGTATAAATTTCCTCTTTATCTTGGATTACATTTTTATCAGAAATATTTGAAGCAAACATTTTTCCCTAGTTGATAATTCTTACCATTCTAGCTGGATTGATATTGTTCATGCAACAACTTTTGTTGTTTAAAAAAATGTAATTTTAAGGTACCTCTATCTGCTATTTTTTTTAAATTAGATCCTTCTTATGAATCAGTCAGGAGAGCAGGATGGGGCAATAATATGAATTCAAGTCTCACCAAAAGTAAGTAACTATCTTCTTATTCATTAGGAAAAAATAGATTTTTCTGGGATTGGGAAAGGGCAATAATGGAATTTAAGGTAGGAAAAGAAACAAAGTTAAATGAGTTGAAATTTTGTTCTATTATAAAAGCAAAATTAATTACAGATGTAAAGATTGTTAGTAATATCCAACCTCAAAAGATAATGGGATTTTCATTTAGTCATTTCATGGTTACATATGGGTTTAAGAAAAAGAGTGAAATGAAGCAGGGAATAGACATGCTAAAGAGAAGCTGAAGGAAATCTGTATCATTGATCTGTCCACTAAGGGGTTGTTAACTTGTGGGAAAGTCTGGACCTTATCTTTCTGGGGCAAGAGAAAAGTACAGCAGGCAAACCCTTGAGCAAAAATATTCTACTTTACTGGTCACTAAGCTATTGTGGGCATCACAGTGTTTTCCCCATATGGTGGTATATGGATAAGGATAGCAGCTATATATAGAAAAGTGGTTCCCCTAAATGAATTACTCCAAATTAAATGGGTTCCAACGCCAGATGACTGGCTGAGTATGGTTCTAACTGAGTATGATTCTATACTCCTGGATGCTAGAATAATTGCCTATGGAAAAGGATAGGGATAAATACTAGACTTGTGATTTCATTGGTATAGGGAATTCCCAGATGAGAAAATTCACTCTACCAATGCAAGTTGGTACCTTCTCTGCAGCTTATAGAATTATGACTCTTAGAGGGTTACCTGGGACGCTGAGGAATAAAGTGACTTGCTGAGGATCATACATCCAGTATGTATGGCAGGAATTAAATCCAGGTTTTCCTGGCCTTGAGGTCAGCTGTCTACAACACTACAGTGTCAAACTCAGATAGAAACAGGAGCTATATAAGGATCCCTTCTGGCAGAATATTAACTTAGAAAACTATATATTAACATTATCTATGTTCTATTGTATTTTTATTTATTTTGTCAAATATATCCTAATTACATTTTAATCTGATTCATGAAATGTTGTGGTGGCATGTTTGACACCTCTACACTAAATTATACTGCTTCTCACTTTTGAGAAAACACATATATTCTTTAGTGTTACCATCTTCCTAGAAGGTAGCCAACAAGATCTTCCTCTCTGCCTTCGTGAATCTGCTTTAATAAAGCTGTTTTTCTTTCTTCCTTATTACAGGTCCTCCCATTGGAGGAGCACAAAACATGAATAAGAATACTGAACAGCAACGGCCCCAACCAGGTAACCAACTGTGATTCCTAAGTATCAGCTCATTGCTGTGTGTTTGTCATTATTTCAGCATAGTCAGCTGTTATGGAATCAATCTATATTCTGCACATATAACTGTGTGACTCTGGTCAAGTCACTTACCCCTTTGTTTGCCTCAGTTTCTTTATTTTAAAGTGAATTGGAGAAGGAAATGGCACACATACATATGTATGTGTGTATATATATAAAATACACACCTGTGTGCCTGTGTGTATAGATACATATGCCCACCCCTCTCCACAGAGCAGCCTTACAAGTATTTGAATATAGCTGTTGTATTCCACCCCGCTCACCACTACCATCTCAAGCATTTTTTTTTCCCCAGCACAAACAACTTATTTGTTTTGGTGGGAGGAAATCATGAATGTCTAAATATAGAACAAGAGAAAAGAAATCTAAAATTCAATAGGAAGATTTTGAGTTTAAAAAAGAAAAAGATTTTACTGATTGTGAGAATTGTGAGACACTAGGAAAAGCCACTGAGGCAATTTGGAGGATCTCCTAGATAAGAAAAAGTTAGAACCAGTGCCAGAAATGGTTTCGTTCTACTACTGCGTAAAAGTAGAGAAGAAGAAATAAAGTGACCTGTAGAAATCTTTTCTAACCCCAGGGCCTTGTAACTGATAATTCATTTTTTAAAAACTACAACCATCCTATAAACCCACAAGATTTCCGATCTTTTGGGGATCTTTCACAACTGAGTAATAATGCATATGTTAAATAAATGGAAATCTCAAAAGGGAGGGGCCGATAAAGCTAAGATCCAAACAATGGAGAATGTTGACATCAGTCAGCTAATGTTCTATCTTCAAATCTGCCAGATGTTAGAGTAGGAAGGGACATTAGAATTTAAACCCCTAATTGTATAGATTAGGAAACTGAAGTCCAGCTATATTAAGCTAGCTAGTGGCAAAGCTGGAATTAGAACCTCATTTTCTTGACTCCTGGGATTTCTCCAAAACATCAGACAAATAAAGACAAATTTGTAACATTGTTATTGCTAAATTACAATCATCAATGACCAGTAATTACTAAGATTTCTCTAAACCCAGTTAATGAGCTAACTTTCCATCAATTCATATTATTATTTTTATTATTATTAGATGAAACATTAGCCAGACTTTTCTATCAAAAGTTAGCATTAACCAAAGCTGGGAGTTACAAAATGAAGCCTGAGGTAATGGTATCCTTAGCGGCATTTATGTTACTGTTGTTATTGCTGATGCACAAATCATAACTGATCATTGTCCAGAAATCAGATTCGCAGAGAAAAGCAGAAAAGCTTCCTCAGATCAAACTTCCTTGTGAGAGCACAATAAAATTAAACCCACAGAGACTTAAGTTCATGTTTATGAACTTCAAAAAAAAAGCTGAATCAAATATTCTTTGGTGTTCTTTACTTAGATCCCTATCAGATCCTGGGTCCCACCAGCAGTCGCCTAGCAAACCCAGGTAAGTTACCTTATGCCTGGCCTGAGTCTCTTCTTTCCAAAATGATCTAAAGCTCAGAAGAAACATTGGGCTCCTTGTCCTGGGTCCAAATACATTCAACTGCCTTCGACAGTAACACATTTACCTGAGATTGTTCTTAACATGGGTGAGAGTTGGGAAACAGGGAGGAAAGAGGCAAAAGAAGGAAAGGGAGGCAGGGACAAAGGGTTAAGGGGAGAGGGAAGAGTGGGGAACTTGGAGAAACCAAAGCCTTCTCATCAGTTAGTAACATGCTTTAGGTGAAGCTGCTTAGGCAGAAACAAACAACATAGTTAAATGCATCTGCCACTGAATTTCAAAATAGTGACGCGTAGTCAAAATGGGAGTTCCATTGGGAAAAAGGGAAAAGAAATCAAACAGCACTCACTTCTCAGTTATCTTCACTCATGTGGACAGGTAATCTTTACTTGGTCTTAGAATGTGTTGTAGGAGCACCTGGCTTTAGGCAAGAGACATGTGCCTGAAAAGTTCTTTCTGAATTAATCTCCTCCCAATTTGATTCATTTTAAATGCAGCAGGGGAATTTTTCATTTAAAGCAACCCTTGGATTTCCTTTCAAAACATGAAAATTTTTTTTTTAGTGACAAATAATTTTGTAAATTCATATTGCTCAGTATCAACTTTTTTTAAATGAGTCATAAATGAAAGTTGATAGATAGATAGATAGATAGATAGACAGACAGACAGACATAGATATAGATACAGTGTTTAGTTTGGGAGGGGTTACAAGAGAGGCTTACTTTTATAAAATATTTTTTACTTAAGAAAATATTAAATTTAGTTTCAATTCCTCAAATTACATGTGAGATTGGAAGAAAGAGTTTTGGAGTCACTAGGTACCAGGGCTGGAATGGGGACCCAGTTTGGGATTAATAATGTACTGCAGATTATCTACAAAACAGGTGAGCTGTACAAAGATAATAGGAAATTAACACTTTTGCTACATTACCCTTTCCTGAAGTTTGAATGGCAAAAACCAAGGTTGAAGATTCTCCTTTCCTTCCTTCTCCCTCTGCTTCCTGCTACCACATCTCCCCAATCCCCCCATTTCCCCTCCCCTCCCACCCTGCACCCTGCCTTAGTTTCTGCAGCCTAGGTCAATTACAGAGATAGAATGCCTAGGCACTCTTAGAGTGTGGGCCTTGCAGGCCAGGGCCTATGGACACAAGACATGGATGGTGTCCAAAGAAGTTCTCTCCCCTCAGAGATTCTGATCTTGGTCATTTGTACTATCTGAAGCATTATGAAGCTTCTAAGGGAGAAATCTGACCGCTTGGAACAAGGAAATTTATTTGCTCCTAAATCTCTCAGGTTTCCATTTCTGATCTCAGGGTTTTCATTTATCTGCTGCTTTGGTTTTCTGCTCTTTCTGCTTTCTCTGCCTTGGCTATCTAAGCCTATGGTAGTTGCTGGGTGGGAAATAGCTAATAAGACCAACCCACCCTAACTCCCAATCTAAAAGCTGTTTGATCCTTGGCTAACACACTCACACTTTCCAAATGTGCACTTGTGGTTTGTGATACTTCCTGAGAGCTGTGGGTCTTTGACATAAATATTAACAATTATTAATACTGCCACAATGAACTGAATTCCCATACTGAGCTACAACAACATCTGGTGTTTCTGCTTGTTGGGCCCATTGAGATATTTAGAACAAATTCCATTGAAATCAGGCCATACTGTTTTCTCTCTCCTTCCTAAGTCCCATATCCTGATGATCTTCTTACTCTAGTAGGCAAGACAGCAGCAGCTTTTTCTAGTGCTATTCCTTTTGTTTCTGCCATGGGCCTTAACAACCTGTTCATCTGTAACCTTGAGTGGGCCTTAGTTTCAAGGTTATGTATTAGGAATTCTTCCCCCAACTTGTAAACTTGCCCTCCTGCCACCCCCATTCCTTAGCTAGCTCCCCATGTGGGTAGATAGCACATAAGCATTGATTTCTAGGTATGGGAAGAATAGGTAGACAGTAATGAGTTCAGGTAATTATAGGTTTCAAGAAATGTTGAAGAGGGTATTTGGAAAGTTTGTAGGTTCCACTATGTGGTTTCTACCATAGGTGAATCCATGCTTTCCCCTGGAACTAGTTACTCTGTCATCCTGAAAGGAGTCATACACCTGGAGTGGTTTTTATAATTAAAAAAAAAAAACATTTGCATGAACAAAGTCAATCCATCTAGAATAAGCAAGGGAGCTTTCAATAGGGAAAAATAATTGTTATAATAGAAAACTTTGGCATGAATAAAATCAATCTAGCTAGAATAAGAAAAGGAGCTATCCCTGGAAGGGGAAAAATCTTTGTCTCAGCCACGAGAGAGTGTGTTTCATCTTCTTTGGAACAATGTAAAATAGTGATGTTTTTGACCACCCAGTTCAATAAGGCTAGGATTTATCTTCTCTTTCTTATCTATAGTACCCAGCCTGAACCAAGTAGTTGTTACAGAGAAGAGTATCAAAGAACACCAGGATGGATAAGCAGTAGAGAGATAGATGTCTTTGCCTTGGGTATTGTCTTAGTTCTAGTAAAAGGATTCTAGGCTCTATGCCTTAGAGTATTACAAATCTTTTTATAGATTACCATATTTAAATCATTCTGGTGATCTGATCATTCACACAATCATCCACGATACTTGGTTTTATCTAGAATTTAGTTTATTTTGTTGACCCAGGATAGTTGGGGGTAAGATAATCAAAAATAAAGACCACCCCAACCAAACTGGGACATCTAATTAACTGAGATCAGCAGGAATTAAGTGCTAGGAAATAATGTTGTGCTATTATTCATATTAACTTTTTTCTGCTTCTGATTTACTGGCCCTTGCATGGTATGACTGATTTTTAAATTTTGATTTTTTTATATTTTAAGATGTACAGAAGGCTTGAGGCATGTGGTACTGATATATAGAGAGATAGATAGATAGATAGATATGCATGTATGTATATATACATATGTGTGTATATGTGTATGTATATGTATACATATATATATTAAAATTATTAATGAGATAATTTAGGATTCCTCTCCCCCAAATTACTTCATATATTTAAAAATTTGCATTTACTTATTAGTAAGCTTGTTGCATCCTCCCCTGTAGAATGTAAGCTTTTATAGAACAAAAACTGTTTCATTTTTGTCTTTGTAGCTGCAGCAATTAGCATAGTGCCTGGTGCATAGTAGTCTCTTAATTGATGCTTGTTGAATTGAATTGAATTCTTTGCTGGACAGAAAACCATAACAATCAAATACAGACAAACAACTAAATAGGTATTAGAGGAAGCAGAAAATACTCAAAGAATAAGTCACGCTTCATAAAACTGGGGTTCTGACTTTTATGGAGACAGATACTATTTCCATCTCTGTTTTCTTCACTCCCTATAGGGAGCGGGCAAATCCAGCTGTGGCAATTCCTCCTTGAGCTGCTCTCGGATAGCTCCAACGCCAGTTGCATCACTTGGGAGGGAACCAATGGGGAATTCAAAATGACGGACCCCGATGAGGTGGCCAGGCGCTGGGGGGAGAGGAAGAGCAAGCCCAACATGAATTATGACAAGCTGAGCCGGGCCCTCCGATACTACTACGACAAAAACATTATGACCAAAGTGCATGGCAAAAGGTATGCCTACAAATTTGACTTCCACGGCATCGCCCAAGCTCTTCAGCCTCACCCAGCTGAATCGCCCATGTACAAGTACCCTTCTGATATCTCCTATATGCCTTCCTACCACGCTCATCAACAGAAGGTGAACTTTGTCCCTCCTCACCCATCCTCCATGCCTGTCTCTTCCTCCAGCTTCTTTGGAGCAGCATCACAATACTGGACCTCCCCAACTGGTGGCATTTACCCCAACCCTAATGTCCCCCGCCATCCCAACACCCATGTCCCCTCACACTTAGGTAGTTACTACTAGGAGTTGTATCCTTGATGGCCTTTTAGCTGCACACACATGCATTCCTCATACTTCCTGGAATACTTTGGACTTTGAAGGCTATCTGTGACCTTGAAGACAAAAACCAAACTGGATGTTCTTTCTCATTGGATTGAACCTTTTAGCTGTTCTTTAAAAAAAAAAATGTTGGTAACTTTTGCTTCCTCTACCTTAAATAGAGAGATGGATATTTCTATCGGCCAGTATTCCAGTTTGGATTCTCAGTCTCCTATCATCTTTAAGGAGTTGAACATTCAGATTACTGGAACGGTTCTAACATATATTTTATGAAAGAAACAATTAAAATACCTTTTTTATTTTATGACCCAAAGCTATTTTTCAAAGACCCAGGTCTCATCAAGGACCTCATGAAGACCATTATGAACAGGGATCATGGACTCACTGCTCACTAGACCAGTCATGCACTGGTTTGGGACTTTAGGGGAAGGGGGGATGGGAAGCATCCAAGTCTATGCTAGAAGAATCTGATGAAGTGAACCTGACAGCATTGCTAATTTGACAAGTGGATGGCAACTGGAACACTGGCTGAAAAGCTAGTGAAGTTTTCACCCAACTGGAATCTTTTTTTTTTTAAGCACGTATGCGTGTGTGTGAGTGAGTGTGTCGTGTTGAAGAAGCCAAGGGCATTGCAAAATCCCGTCTCACTGTGCAATGCACGTTAGGCAAGGCATTTTCTCTGGGAGTAGCCGAGATCTGAATCGGGAGAATTTTAATGCAAGCACAGATATTCCTGAAACTTATAAAGGTAAATGACTAATTAATTTTTTTTAAAAAAATGGATGACAGTAGGTCCCAGAACTTGAAAGAGTTGTAGGGATTTCGAAACATAAACAGATTCGCAAGCGCTGTGCGTTTGTCAGAGCGTCATTCCAGGGTCAACAAATCAGAAGGCAACTTACTGTATAAATTATGCAGAGTTATTTTCCTATATCTCACAGTATTAAAAAAGTTAATAAAAATTAAAAATAAGAAGGAAACGAGTTGACCTCGGTCACAAATGCAGTTTTTACTATCAAATTGGTTGTCGTGTTTTGTTTTTTTTTAATGTAATTTGTACATCTTTTGTCAATCTGTACATTTGGGCTATTGCTTTGTACTTTTTAGCTAGGTTAAAGAGAAAAAAAAGAAGGGCGACGTATCTTAACTACGACTGGAAGGAAATAGGACATTTGAGTGTCTCTTCAAAGCGATGCACTGGTGCCATTATTTAACTAAAGAAGACAAGGAAGTAAAACTAATCTGTTTAGATCATTAGGGCTTCGGTGACATTAATAAATAACAGTATTGCAATAATCACAACTCTGAAAAGAAACAAACAAACTTTCCCTCGTGGATATGAGGCTTTTCCTGTACTACATATGCAATGTATTTTTTGGATATTAAAATATATATAATTTTGCAGGTAATCTTTGTCCTTTTTTTAACTGTATTAGTGTTACGCTGACAACTGTCATATGAAGATTATGTTGTAAAATAATGTGACTAAATAAATTGTGCCTTCTCTCAAAACAGAAGTTTCCTCTTCCTTCTCTGCTTCCCTGGGAGGCTCAAAAGGCTCTCTTGGGGGTGTTTTGTATGGTCTTCTTTCACACTCAGGAATGCTTAGAATGAGCCTAGAGCAGAATGGCATAGAGGTATAAATACCCCTTTGATGCCTGTCCCTTTTCAGGCCTAGAAGAACCCAACAATACTACCTCCCCAAGTCAGAGAATAAATGCCTGGTCTCCAGGTCACTCTTCACCATGAAGGTCAATCAGAGCTCTTGAGAACTAAGATGCTGAGCAGTGATGGTTCCCTTCCTCATCAGGCCACACTTTGTTTCACCTATACCTGGCCCAGCTTCCATGGCTCACAGTACCCCGACTTTTCAAACCAGTCTTTGTGTACAAGGGTAGCACAGCATGGGCAAAGTACGCCTTGGAGACTCCTCTAGTCACATGCTAAGTTATCTATGATCTCTTGCCTAGATCACATTGGTATCAATGGGGCACAGCAGATGTCTGGCCTAGAGGGAGGGAGGGGGCAATCTATGGCCATGGTGTCAAGTAAGAATGATGATGATGATAATGATTGTAAATTCACAAAGATAGATCTAGAAGAGACGTTAGAGGCCATGTAGCCCAACCCCCTCATTAAACAAATGAAAAAACTGAGGCCCCGAGAAATGAAGTGATTTGCCCAGGGTCATACAACTAGTAAATGTCAGAAACCAGATTTGAGTTGAGGTCTTCCTGCCTCCAAGTCCAGTACTGTCTCCACAAAGCCACACTGTCTTTTTAATTCTTCAAGTATCTGTGGCTTCTTCAATGTAGGTGTTGCTTCCTCCAAGGTAGATTATATACCTACGCTGATTGGATATACGGTCTTCAAGAAGTGCTGTGGCCAAAAAATTCATCCCCTCATACACAACCTGGTAGAACCTCTTCAAATGTATCTAAACTGAGAACATCATAGCATTAAAGATCTTAGAATGGACCTCAATGGAACGCAGAATGGAATGGATCTGAGAAGTCAGCTAATCCAATCCCCTCATTTTATAAATGAGGAAACTGATAACCAAGGCCCATAAAAGGTTAAGTGAGTTTCCCAAGGTTAGGATCTGAATTTGAACTGAGGTCATCTAATTAGAGATCCAGTGCTCTTTCCACTATACTGCAGAGGTCCTTGGGCTACAAACACAGGATGATAGCAGACCTGGAACAGACCTCAGAGGCCATCTAATCCAACCGTCTAATTTTACGGATAAAGAAATTGAAGCTGAGATTAAGAGACTTGCCCAAGGAGCTCTCTAAGTGGCAGAGACAGAATTTTAACGCATCTTTTTTTAATATTTAAAAATTTTATCTAATAATTACCACTATCTATATGGCAGCAAAGCATTATCACATGAATTTTCATGAAACTTAGCAAGACTGAAATTAGTTAACCAATAAATTAATATTTACAGTTTCCATGGGTGCACAGAAGACTTTGCCATTGCCCTTCTTTTTATAGAAAATGTGATTGGCTTACTCTTCTGCAAAGACAAATATCAATGCTAGGATCAGCAATGATTTTATAGGCAAAAGAGTTCAGGGAACTCTTGTACTAAAAAGAAAATACTATTTTCTCAAAGATCTCACTATTTACTTTGTGACTATCTTAATTTATAACCAATTTCCAAGATTAAAAAACAAACACACCAGCAATTCACCACCAATAGAACATTTAATGTAATGTTTATAGCTTTATCCTTAGACTCTTTTATTTCTAAGTCAGCAGTTCTTCCTAGCCTTCATTTTCTTTTTCATGTCAAGCATTAAAGATTTCCACCTGTTTTCTCAAATTTGCTTATTCTTTAGCTTATTCTTATTTATAAATGAGAATGCTAAATATTTCTAAACTTAAAAAAGTCCTTAATATCTTATTCATTGTATTTGGGGGTTTTCAGTTTTCTCATGGAGAAAAATAATTAATTTAGTCATAACAACTTTATATATTGTCCACCTGCTACTTTTATAACACAAGCCAGGATAGTAAAATTTGGTGTATGTTGTCTTAATTTCTACTGCATGGGGAAGAAGAAATCACCAAGAAAATCTTTAATAATCATGTGGAAAACCTTGAAAGTCCAATGCTTTGCCCTCAAGGTTCAATTATTATCTTTTATCCACTGCTCAATTCATTTCATTATCTGATCTAAATTATTCTCTAGTTCTTCTGGTACATTGCTGGGCAGCCGGTGTACTATTTCATGGTTGTAGGAAGTCATGGCTTCTTCATAAAGAATTTGGAAAATTTCACACTGAATATAGTCCTGATTTTTCTTTACACTGTATCTCCTCTTTTCAAGTCCTGTATATAATGCAGAATTATCTGTTTGAAGCACAAAAACTATATGAAACCATCATTCAGGGAAGAAGTCACAGCCATGGTAATCAACAATAACTCCACCTTCTTTCATTTTATTTTCTAACTCATCAACTACTCTGTCTTCATCCAAAATGGGACATTCATATTCTTCATCAAAGCCATCATATAACTGTCCTTCTTGTGCTAAATCGCCCACATTAATGTATGTCAGTCCTGTTCTTGATGCAAGTTCTTTACTTAGTGTGGTCTTTCCAACCCCTGGTGTCCCCGTAAGCAGGATGTTGGGCAGCCTCATGGTCGCAGTGGCACTGGCTCTGCTCTGGTCACCCACTCTCCACGAGGGAGCAGCAGGCAGAGGCTAAGCAGGAGCCGAGGGGGCCAACCCTGGGTCCTCGAGCATCTGTTCGGCGCACACTCTAGGGCTCTAACTCTTATCTTCTAAACTCCAGAGCCAGTACTTTTCCCACTGTACCATAGTTGGTCCATGGCAAACAGGCCTATATCATCAGGACTATGACTGAAGCCTTCTCAATTTGGTAGAATCTGTGAGAGCTTGTATTCTTGGGGGCATTGGAGGACACAGGGTCACCTTTACGCTATGATTTACCAGAGTAAGACTTTTAGGTAGGGATACTAATAATAGCTGACATTTATGGAGTACTTTAGAGTTTGTATAGTTCTTTGTAAAACCCAATAGATACCAATAGAGGGTGAAACTTGGCCTCCTTGGCAATAAGTTGGGGTAGACCAATACGCCTAGATAGCATAGACTGATGACCTGGCTATCCTCAAAACTTTTCATGAGATAATATTCTCTAGTTTCCTTGGAGTATCCACCCCAGTATTTAATAGTCCTCATGGCCCTTTAAAAGATTTCCTTATGTCCACAAAGAAACTTGCTTAAATGCAGTAGACAGTATTTCTTAAAAGTGCTTAGGTTTTCTCCCAACATATCTCTTAAGTAACTTAGTTCTGTTTCCTTCTAAGCTCTGTTCCCCTATTTTAAGACCCAGGAAAATCTGAACATGAGGTGGGGAGGCATGAAATGCCTCCATCCATGACAGCTTCCTTGCAGGAAGTATGGATCTAAACTCATGACCACTGAGATGGTCTTCCCTGATTCCTTGACTTCCCTGAGTCACACAAACACCTTTATGCTAACTTGGGCCAAATGACTTTCAAATCAGACAGAATGGGCGCACTATGCCTCCCATTAATTTTTGAGAATCATTTATGTGTTCATCATGGCATCATTGCTTTAGAGCTAAAAGGATTCTACTGAGCCATCTCATCCAATCCTCTCATTTTACAGGTGAAAAAACTGAGGCCTGAGGAGTTTAAGTGACTTACCCAAGGTCACACAGGTAATAAGAGTCAGAGGTGGGATTTGAACCTATGCCCTTCCTCTAATTCAAGATCCATAGCTCTTTCTAAAGAACCATTCAGTGAAAACTCAAGAGAGGAGATAATCAAAAGATGTCAAGTGTGGTCAGGGGAGTGAAGACCAGTTATCTGACATACTAATACCATGTGATACCATTGTGTTGTCATTCAGTAGTGTCCAACTCTTCGTGAGTCCAAGGACTGATGGGGTGATAGGACCTGGACCCTGAATTTTCCCATACATTTCAGTAGCCCACATTACTGGAGCATCCCAGCCCACCTTGATTACCTAATTAATTTACTTGATACTTCTTAATCACATCTAGATCCTTTCCTGTTTGCACCACCTAGCCCCCCCCCAGGCTATTTACCACTCCTTAATCCCATCCAAATCTTTTCACATTCTTTTTCTGTATAAAAGTATCATTCTCACCCCCATTAAGCACAAATTCCTTAGGAATCTCCCCTGTTCCTACTGGCTTAACAATAAACCCTGCTACCTTGATTAAAAGAAGGCTTGAGAGCTTGAATTCTTTCCAGGCAGACTTGCCCTATACCCTTATTTTCAGAGTTCCCAGCACCCCAAACTGCAATGAGACTATACTGTCCATTCCAAGATACTGAAATGATATGCCATTTTCTTCTCTGGTGGACTAAGGCAAATAAGAGGTTAAGTGACTTGCCCAGGGTCATACAGTTAGTGTCAGTGGCCAGATTTGAACTCAGGCCTTCCTGACTCTAGGCCCAGCACTCTATCCATTGAACTGCTTAGCTGCCTCCTATGATATCATACTGATATAAGTATATTCTTTTTCAAAATCATGTTCAGGTCAAGCATTTTCTCTTCAACTTTGAAATCCCCAGTCTTTTCAACAGTGGAGGAGAAGTACATTTTTTTCTCATATTGTCATTAGAAAATAATTTCATAAGGCTGTATGGATGCCTTAAGAGGATTTAACCTTCTAAAAAGTGTCCCCTTAAATGCCACGCTCCTACCTTAGGTTGAATTTATATTCTTGCCCAGTATCTTAGCACTTTGGTCCAAGACCTTCCAATGGACCATTTACCCAAAGGTTAACTGTGTGTTTTAGAGATTTGAATGATTTACTAAGATAATAATAATAGCTCACACTTTCCATAATACTTTGTATACTTATCATCTCAATACTCCCCAGTGAGGTTGATTAGGCAGGTATTCAAATTTTCATTAGACAATTGAGGAAACTGAGGTCAAGAAAGGTTAAGTGACTTGCCTAAGGTCTTATAGCTGATTAGTGACGGAATCACACTAAGAACTGAGTTCTTCCATCCCAATGTTCTTTCCCTTAAACCACTGAAGCCTCTATGATAGAGCTCTGTACAGATTTTATAATCACCCTGAGAGTTCAAGCAAGCAGAGGGTGGGATGTTCATCCTGTGCCTTGGTGACAGTGTAGACAGCCCTTCCCAATTGTTCAAGACAAATGAGATCTGTTTTCAGGATCAGAAGGCTGAAAGTCTCCTTCATGGGAATAATTTGGTCCTTTAGCAGCTCATTAGTAAAGAATTGTAGAAAATAAGAAAGTAGACATTTATTAAGCACCTACTACGTGTCAGAGACCATTCTAAGCACTTTACTAACATTTTTTCCTTTGGTTTTCACAACAACCCTGGAAGGTAGGTGCTATTGTTATCTCCATTTTATAGTTAAGGAAACTGGGGTAGACACATAGCTAGTAAGTGTCTGAGACTGGATTTGAACTCAGGTCTTCCTGACTCCAGACCCAGAACACTATCCTCTGCACCACCTGGCTGTCTCAAGACCCAGGGGCATTATGGCTAAGTGACAAATGTACTGGGTTCAGAGTCAGAAGCCTCCATACAACCATAGACAAGTCATTCTGTCACTCTGGCCCTCTGCTTTCTTATGGACAAAAGGAGGGCACTGAACTAGGTAATTTCTCATAATAACTGACATTTAAATAGGGCTTGATGGTTTCCAAAGAACTTTAGATACACTATTTCAGGTTGAATCAAGTCAAATCAACAAGCATGAAGTGCCTACCATGTTCCCCTGGAGTTACAGAGAAAGGTGAAAGAATAGTCCCTGCCCTCAAGTCTAATGGGGGAGACACCATGCAAACAACTGTGTCAAACAAGATATAGATAGGATAGATTGGAAATAACCAATAGCAGGAAGGCATTAAGAGGAGCTAGGAAAGGTGTCCTCTACAACAGGGGTGGGGAACCTGCCACCTCGAGGCCACATGTAGCCCTCTAGGTCTTCGAGTGCAGCCCTTTGACTGAATCCAAACTTCACAGAACAAATCCTTTTATTAAGAGCATTTGTTCTGTAAAATTTGGACTCAGCCAAAAGGTCACACTTAAAGACCTAGAAGGCCACATGTGGCCTCGAGGCCACAGGTTCTCCATCCCTGCTCTAGGAGGTAGGACTTCAGTTGGAACTTGAAGGGAGCCAGGAGGTAGAGATGACAAAGGAGAGCATTCCTAGCAATGGGACATAGCCAGTGCAAATGACTAGAGTCTGGGAGACAGGTGTGCATTGCGACATAGGGTTGTTGATGTATTGTGGGATGGTTCATAATTTGCTCTTGACCACCAATCTAAGAAACAAGAACACTTCAGACTAAAGTATCTATATATAATATTACTTAAGGATCCCCTTTCCACTCAAGTTTTTTAGTATTTTTTTTATATATGTTGTCTTCCCCAATCTAAGTTCCTTGAGGGCAGGACTGTTTTGTTTTGGTTTTTTGCTTGTATTTGTATTCCCAGTGCCTAGCATAGTTCCTGGCACTTGTGAATAAATGCTTATTGATTAGCGTCTCTCCCTGGTTTGCCTCTTCTAATGTTTATTATCAGAGAGTCAGTGATCAGGGTCACTTTTGTTGTTTCATCTAGGAAATAACGGATGATTTCATTGTAAAAAAAAACTTATGGTGGAATTCTGTTCTACTTAATGCAATGCTCTTGGAGTAATAGACAATCAGGACAATGGATATCTTATGTTCTGACATCTTTTAGTTAATATGAGATGGTAAAGATGTGATCCATTGTTGAATATCATTTGCAAAAAACTTGCTTTTCCCTACTAATATCCTCATCAAGGATGCCCTCAATTTGTGTATAGAGGACCCTCAATGAGATTTTATGTAAATAGGAGTATAAACATATAAGTTGGTAATTTTTTAATTTTTTTTAGTTGCCTTTTTAAAAAATCAATAAGATCTGAGATTTTCTACATGCCTTTAGGTGACTTGTAAATCAACACTCTCACAAATGTATCCCTTCTAGCATGAATCTCTTCTATTATATATGATTCATCGAATCCAGCTGCTTTTCCCATCCTTCTCTAAAGATGAGCATCACACAGAGGGCAATGGAGACGTACATGGTGAGAGAAAGCTGCACAGTACAACCAATGTGGAAATCCAAAGAAGGATAAGAGTAAAGGACGTCATCAAAGAATTATATGACAGAAAGAGAAAATGGTCTGGTCATATACTAAGAGCAAGGGATAACAAAAGGACAGCTAGAGTGCTCCACTAGGTGCTCCTCTCAATGTTAGGAGAAAGTAAGGAAGGCTTCAAGACCCCTTATGAAGAACTTTTGAGAGCACATGGATGGGAGTCATACAAGATGGGGGATGGGGTGGGAAGGGGATCACACATCCATTTGAATATTTGGGTAAATATGTACATATATTTAAGGAATCTCAGAGTTGGAAAGGAACCCAGAATCTATCTAGTCCAATCTATTTCTAAATTGGAATTCCCTCTATAATAACCCTAACAAGTGGTCATCCAGCCTTCACTTGAAGAAACCAGTAAAGAACTTATGACTTCCCAAGATAACTCATTCCACTTTTGAACAGTTCTAAGTATTAGGAAGTTTGTTTTTTTTCTTTACATTTTAAATATGCCTCTCTGTTACTTGCATCCATTGTTCCTAGTTCTGTCCTTTGGGAACAAGTTTAATCTCTCTTTCATATGCAGTCATTTGAAGAAGATGGCTACTATGTTTCGCCTAAGTCTTCTCCATGCTAATCTCAAGTCCATCCATCAATCCAAATTTGGCATGGTCTCAAATTCCTTCAACAACCTGGTAACCCTTCTTTTAATATGTTCCAGATATCAATGTCTTTCCTTAAATGTGACATCCAGAATTGAACACAATACTCTAATTGTGCTCTTACTAGGACAGAATAAAGGGTTATTCTCATATTCCTTGTCCTGGATATTAGACCTTTCTGAATGCAGCTAAGATCATATAAGTTTTGAGGGTTACTGCATCATACTATTGGATCATATTGAGTTTGCATTCCACTAAAAGCCCAAGGTCATTTTCCTACAAGCTATTGGACTTGTGAAGATATCTTTGACCATGAGTATAGGACTTTACATTTAATTAAACTTCACTTTATTAGATTTGACTCATTTTCAAGATCTTTTGGGCTCTTGACTTTGGCATCCAACATTGTAGTTATCTTTCCCAGCTTTCTGTCAACTGGAAATTTGACAAATGTGATTTTGGTGCTTTTATCCAAGTCATTGATAAAAATGTTGAATATTTCAAGGCCAAGGACAGATTCCTGGAACATTCCCCAGAGACCTCCCTCTAAGTTGACATCAATCCACTAATGACTACCATTTGTATAAGATCATTTAGTCATTTCTGAATCATTCTAACTGTACTACAATCTAGCCCACATCTCTCCATTTTATCCCCAAGGATAGCTTAAGACTGTCAAATGCTTAGCAGCACTATTTTTATAAAATGAGATGAGGTCAGACTGACATGATCTGTTCTTGATGTTGACTTTTACAGATCACCACTTTCTTTTCTAAATGCTCACAACCATTCTTTTAATAGTATATTCTAAAATTTTCTCCATGAATCAAAGTTCATTGGTTTGTGAATTCTTTCCTATTCCTTCCTTTAAAACAGAGCAACACCTGCTTTTCTTCAGTCCTGTGGAAACTCTACTACTCCCCTACAATTTTTCCAAGATTACTGATAGTTACTCAGGAATCACATCTGCCCATTCTTTCAATATCCTTGAACATAACTCATCCAGGACTTGAATTGAACTCACTGAAGTAACCAGGTGCTCCCTTATTATCTACTCATTTATCTTCTGATTAAGCTCCCTATAACAAAAATGTTCAATCCTTCCAAATCTGAAGGCAACTTTCCTTTACAGAGAAAACAGAAGCAAAATCTAACTGTTTTGTCTCCTTCATTACTGCCTACTAAAGTCTAATTTGCTGTGGTATCCATTCTCTAATCTTCCTCTTCTCTTTCAAAGCCTGTTTTTTTAAGCTATTTTAATTTTTCTTAGCATTTATCAACAGCCTCAGTTCATCTGCGTTTTGCTTCCCCTGACAGTGTCTGTACAGTCGGGGTAATTCTTTTGTCTCCTTCCTATGTTATAGATTCTTGTTTCCATCTGATAAACCTATCTTTTGAAAATCTAAGTTGGTTGATGAATTCCCAATGCATCCATATCAGTTTCTTTAGAACATGGTGTCTTCTTACTCATTGGAGTTTTTTTTTTTGTTGACATCTTCAGAATTTTAATTTTGAGGGCTTCCCATCAATTTAATAAGTTAATTCAACAAACCTGCTACAATTGAGGAATGAATGAATGAACAAAAAAAGTGCATATTAAGCTCTTACTATGTACAAAGCACTGTGTTAACCAGTGAAGATATAAATAAAAAGCAATACTATCATTGTCCCCAAAGAGCTCACATTCTTCTACATATAATATGTAAATAAAAGTATAATGCCAGACAATTGGAAGAGGGAGAAAGCACTTGCAACAGAGAATATCAGGAAAGCCTTCATGAAGGAGGTGGCATTTTTGGTTGAGTCACTGAGTACTTCTGCAAAATGTTCCCCTACAATGTCTCCAACTGCTTTGTTGAATAGGAAGCTAGAAACCACAGATTCTCTATTTGAGACATAAAAGGAGAAGCAGCTAGTCTTTGCATTTACAGAAATACAGATACAGCTATCTGAGCAACCTGCAAAGTGTCTAGTACTGTTCCCAGTTGGAGATGGTGCCACCTGTGGATGGTTTTCTGAGCTCCTTTTTGATTGAAAGAAGGAATTTTATTTATTTTAATTATTTTTTGCAAGGGTTAAGTGACTTTCCCTGGGGCTCACAGCTAGTAAGTGTCAAGTGTCTGAGGCCAGATTTGAACTCAGGTCCTCCTGACTGCAGGGCCAGTACTCTATCCAATGTACCACCTAGCTGCCCTTGAAAGAAGGAATTTTAAGTTCAGCTTGAGAATCTTTGCTTTGGCATAATCTGTTTCCGGATCTCCTGAGGGGCTCTAATAATGAGGGTATAGACCTGGATACTACCTATACACTGAATCTTTGGTTTGGACCAACGATAGTGCTCAAAGAAGAAGAAATTCAGAATAGTTTCTTGGAAGGTGGGACTTGAGGTCAGCAGTAGGTGAATCAATCCACTGCAGTAACAGTTCATACAGAAGGATGGCTTATCACTTACTGACCCTGACCTCCATCTTTAAAGCATCCATTCTGATCTTTTTCTCTTTTTTGTCCCTATGTTGACTTGTCCTGGGCATTCATGACCCACAGGATCAGAGCCATCCTTTTCCAGAACTGTTTGAAATCTACTTTTCTAAAATCTAAGATTCCTATGAGACTACACCCAGATTTTCTCTCCTCTATCCTGAATTCCAGGATGCTATAATCACTTTTCCTTAAAGTTCCTATCATAAGTATTTCAACAACCAGTCCATCCTTATTGGTCAGAATCAAGTCCAGAATAATAGACCTATGTGTTGCTTCCCTGACATTTTGAAGAATGAAATTACCATTAAGGCAAGTCAAGAACTAGCCAGCTATTCTGCTTTTTGGCAGAAAAAGCACTCCAGGGAGTATCTGGCCAGTTTTGGCCAGTTGAAGTCTCTGTGCCAGGTTTGATTCACAAGGTCATCTTTTTTTCTATTTCTGGCTTGGTGGTCTATTGGATATCTCCTACAACATCATTTCTATTTCTCCTTCCATTAGTCATTAGCCAAATATGTTCCACCATGTTTTCCTCTTTCAATTTCTGTATTCCTCAATATGAGCATATCCTCTTTATATCATGCAATTCTGCCCCCATTTATCTTTTATATTGCTTTTGGCTATGGTATATGCTTAGCAATATTCCAGTCATGAGTCACATATCTCCAAGTATCAGTGGTTAAATTTGCCTCCTGGAATTAAAATTACTTGTTCACTTCAATTATTCTTCCTACTTTGTACTCTTGTGTATAGACATTTTAGGACTGGGTTTTATTCTCAGATCCTTTCTGGGATATTACATCCTGTGAATTAACTAGGCCACTTTCTGCTACTTATTTTCCTCTTTTGTAGCCTCTACTTTCTATGGTATCTGGCTTGGCATGTATTTTGAGGTATTTGTTAATATTTTTTCTTCTCCTGATCTCCATTTTTTACTTTAGAAACTTCTTGATAAAATCTTTAAAACTCTAAACAAATATATTTTACAGGCTTTCAGAAGGGCAGCTCCATCCCTGAACAAATGTCCATTCTATCTTGACTCCAAAATCCAAATCCCAGCCTCACGCATTATGTTCTCAACTAGGTATTCACTTCCCAAACCTGTCACTCTCCTCTGAAGCATCTACCTTGACTTGCCAATGACATTTAAACACCAGTTTGTTAGACAATCTCAAGGGGTTCCCTATCTCTTCTGGGATGTGCAACATGAGTCTTTAGCTAATGCCAGGTCAACCAATAGCTACCTTAGTACCCCTCATCAAAAAGTTACAAACCACCATTACTTCTCTCTTTTTCTTTAACTGTTATCGGATGTTCTCTCTCCTGATGGCAGCTGTTGAACAACATTATCGTTCCCTGGAACAGAAATGTTTTCCAATTAAGAGGTTTCACCCTACCATCTACAATAAGAGCGTTATTAGTGAGCTCCAAATGTTCAATGAGCCTCTGCTCCTTCTGTCTTACATTCCTCCAAACTTCAATTTCTTGACAATGGTTAGAGTTCTCCTCTGACTCTTCAGATCATTTTTCTTCTCTGTTTTTACCCTGAAGCTTTTTTCTCATTCTTATCTCACCCAGCTATATTCTAAGCTCCCCTGAAGTCCATGAACTGAAAATTTTCTGTCTTTGTTACTCTCTCAGGATTACAAATAGAATGGGCTAAAAAAATGTTTTTTGAATAAATAAGTGAAATTCGTTTCCTGTTTTGTTCAATAATACTTGGCAGGGATTTCTTCTTACCTTAAAGTAATTTTGGGAAAGTCAAGGTCTCTGCTAAAACTACAGAAAGATGAGTAGTGATGAAGGGTGACTCCTGTTATGCTGTCCTAAGGTGCTGATCTGTTGAACTTACATGAACAAAAGTGAGATAATGCTATCTTCTTAGAATAGATATGCAATCACAGATCCTTCCAGGAAACAACACTTCTGCCGATCAGTACTCACTTCTGTTGAAAGAAACTGAGTGCATTGCCAAGGACACTTCTGGCAAGAAACTGAAGATCCATTAGGGTACAGGTACAATTTTTACCACTGCTGCCATTTGAAGGTAGGCAAATTAGAGAAATTAACATCTAGTTTAAAAATGCTGTATGACAATAAGATTTTAATTTCTAGACCTTTTCTTGGCCATATCCTTAAGAAACTTAACTCTTTCATCTCTGAAACTCCTGCTCTGGGGTCCTGCTGATAGTATTGATGAGACCTCCAGGGCCCCAGTATTTTAGACTGGCCCCTGCCAGGCCTCACCATATTCCATATCCATTCTCTTGCAATTTTCTTTGCTATTGTAGGCAATTCCCAAACCCTTACATAATCAAACTAATACTTCCTTTAATCCTGTAAAGGATATGCCAATTCACCCCCTTATGGCTCTATTCACTATCTCTTTAACTTTCCAAACCAAACTATTGACCCACCTTTGGCTACCACTCCCTTACATATGTTGTCTATGCACATTAAAATGGAAGTTTCTTGAGGTCAGGGACTGTCTCTCTTTGTATTTGTATCCCTAGGCCTTAACACAGTGCCTGCCATATAGTATGTAATTAATAAATGAGGTAACTAAGTGACGCAGTGCATAGAGAGTTGGGCCTGGAGTCAGGAAGACCTGAGTTCAAATCCAGCTTCAGATACTCATTAGCTATGTGACCTGGGCAAAGTATTTAATCTCTGTCTGCCCCCGTTTCCTCAACTGTAAACTATGGATAATAAGTGCACACAACTCCTAGGGTTGTTGTGAAGATCAAATGAGATAATATTTGTAAAGTGCTTAATAGAATTTGACACATAGTACATGCTTAATAAATGCCTCTTTCCTTCCTTCCTTTCTTATTTATTCATATAGGAATGATGCCCTTTTTAGCTGAGGATATTCTTAATGAGGGCTAGCAATGTTATAATCACCTGGAATTTTGCGAATGTAAGCAAGGTTATAAACTGGAAATTTAGATATATATGGTAAGGCAGACAACAAAGGATAGCAGGGACAACATGAGAACAGAAGGAGAGAGCCCCAATAATTCACAGGAGATAATATCCAAGGAGCTATCATTCAGCAAAAAGAAAAAAACGCATTCAGCCATATAATGCAAATTGTACAAAGTATGGACAGGCTAAGCTAGTGATCTTTTTTAAAAAATTATTTATTTATTTTTAGTTTTCAACATTCACTTCCATAAGATTTTGAATTCCAAATTTTCTCCCCATCTCTCCCCTCACCCCACCACTAGACAGCATGCAAATTGATATAGGCTCTATGTTCACATTCATATTGAACCTATATTCACATTAGTCATGTTGTAAAGAAGAATTAGAAGCAATTGATGAAACTATGAAAAAAGAAGAAACAAACAAAAAAAGAAAAAAAGAGAGTAAATAATATGCTTCAATCTGCATTCAGACTCCACAGTTCTTTTTCTGGATGTGGACAGCATTTTCTATCATGACTCCTTTGGAATTGTCTTGGATCCTTGCATTTAAGCTAGTGATTTTAATGAAATGAAATAAATCCAACTGTGAAGAAATCACTGAGATTTGGTAGAATGAGACTTACAATTTGCATACAGCTGTGGAAAACTATATAGTAATATATTCAAAAGCAACAAATGGATTAGCCTTAAACATTTTACCAGTTACATCATGTAATGAAATCTAAAAAAGAGTAGGGAAAGAGGGCAGAGAACACAGAAGCAAATTATGGTAGGAACATACAAAAGATCACCAAGTAAAAAGGAGAAAACAGATAAGTTTGGAAACAAATCTGGAATGGACACATCATGGCTGACTTCATATCCAGATATCACTTAGAGTATTCTGTCTGCCAAAAGGAAAACAGCTGATAAATTTTTGGCTTGCCTTGACAATAATATCATTCTTCAAAAGGTAAAAAATTCAGCAACAAAAAGAATCACTATTCTGGGCTCTGACCAAAAAGAAAGGTTTGGTTAATGAATAGAAAGAAAGGAAAATTTGGGGGAAAAAATCAGCACTCTTGTCTTAGAGTTCATACTAAAGGAGAGGAGAGCTGAACATAGTGTAACATGAATCGTAGATTTCTTAAGATAAGATTAAGAATTCAGAGAAGAAATAAGTGAAATCTCATATCTCATGGTCTACAATTCTATAAGGCAAGTCATCACAAGAGGGATAGGAAGCTCTCAGAAATGAAATCATGAAATAAAACAGAAACATTGCTTATGGCCAAGAAAAGTAGGAGTTGTATAGGGAGGTCAACGTATAATCTCAAAGAAATCATCAACCTAGTCAGATTTTTTTTAAAAAACACATAGAAAATAGATAGAAGCAAAGGTAGATGACTGAGGAAAAATACAAAACTGTGGTATGGTCTGCTTACAAATAATATAAGAAAAAATAGCACCTCAAAACAAATCCTGAAACAGCAGAGCTAGAGGAAAGATAGAGTAGTGCGGTCTTTTAGCCCAGGAGAATTGAAGAATTGGTAAGAAAAGTCCATATCACTCAGGTAAAGGGAGAGCACAGTCCAAGACAGGAAGCGTCCCAGCAAGCCAGCAGCAAGCCCTACCTCAGCAAACCAGTGGGAAAGCCTGAGCCCCAGTGTGGTGGAGCAGGCAAACACCAACACTGGGACCCCTGCCTGTGTTAGCATAGCCAGGGGAACCCACAGACTCCAGCTGTGAGAACCACTAAGTGCTTTGACACAGCCCCAGGCAGGCATCCTGGAGTGGTCAGACCTCTGCATGTTTCAATGTTGTTCCAGGCAGCTGTCCTACAGCAAGTGGATCTCCACATGCTTCAGTGTGGCTCCAGGTGGGCAGGCACCCTCCAGCAGCAGGACCTCCACCTGCTCCAGTGTAACCCAGGGCAAATAGTCATCCTCCAGGGGCCAGACCTTGTGCTTCAGTGTTGCCCCAGGGAAATGCAGAAAACCCCACCAGACCTCAGCATATGCCAGATACCACTACTAGGATCGCAGCTCAGTACCAGGTAAGCTGCAAGACCCCTACAGACTCCAGCAGCACCATTCAACCCCCTTCTTGCAGTGCAGTATCAGACACGAGGGTCCCCCAATGGGCCTCAAGGCAACATCAGTACAGCACCAGGTAAACAGCCAGGGCCTGAGGCAGTAGCATAAGAAGCCAGAGATAGTGCCCCTTCCACAGTGGGAGCAGAACTCAAATTTAAAAGAAAGGGAAAAAGCAAAAAAGGGGTAAGGGGGGATGAGCAGATAGAAAGTTATTATGGTGACAGGGAAGACCAAGACACAAACGCAGAAGAGGACAACAATGTCAAAATACCTTATGGGCAGAACCCCAAAGAAAAACATGAAGTGGTCAAAAGCCCAGAAAGAACTCATGGAAGAGCTCAAAAAGGAGCTTTAAAATCATATGAGAGGTAGAAGAAAAATGGGGAAAAGAAATAAGAGTGATACAAGAGAATTATGAAAAAAGATTCAACAGTTTAGAAAACTGCTTAAAAAATAGAATTGGCCAAATGGAAAAGGAGATACAAAAATCCGTGGAAGAAAATAGCTCCTTAAAGAGTACAATTGGACAAATAGAAAAAAAGTACAAAAGCTAATTGAGGAAAACAATACCTTAAAAGTTAGAATTGGGCAAGTAGAAGCTAATGACTTTATGAGACATCATGAATCAATCAAACACATTCAAAAAGCATGAAAAAATGGAAGAAAATGTAAAATACCTCATAGAAAGAATAACTGACCCAGAAAATAGATCCAGGAGAGAGAACACCAGAATCATTGGACTATTTGAAAGCCATAATCAAAAGGAGGACCTGGACAGCATCTTTCAAGAAATTATCAAGGAAAACTGCCCTGATATCCTGGAATCAGAGGGCAAAGCAGGTATTGAAAGAATCCACCAATCACCCCAGGAAAGAAATCCCAAAATAAAAACCCCAAAGAACATTATATCCAAATTTCAGAACTATCAGGTCAAGGAAAAAATACTACAAGTGGCCAGAAAGAAACAAGTCAAATATCAGGGAGTCACAATCAAGATTTACACAGGACTTGACAGCTGCAACATTAAAGGATCAGAGGTAATAGAACATGATATTCAGGAGGGCAAAAGAGCTAGGATTGAAACCAAGAATCACAAAATTAAGCATGATACATCAAAGGGGAAAATGGTCATTCAATGAAATAGAAGGATTTCAAGCCTTCATAAGAAGACCAGAATTAAACCAGAAGTTTGACCCCCAAAATCAAGATACAAGAGAAACCTAAAAGAGAAAAAGGGAAAAGAAAACAAAAGGGATTCAATGGAACTGAACAATTCATATCCCTCCATGGGAAGATGTTACTTGTAATTCTTAAAAATTGTACCACTAATGGTATAGCTAAAAAGAATATACATAGGCAGAGGGTACTCGTAAAAGGTGCATTTGAGGGAATGACATAAAAAAATTAAAGGATGAGAAAGAGAAGTACACTGGGTGCAGAAAAAAGGGAGAGGTAGAATGGTGTAAATTATCTCACATGAAGAGGCAAGAAAAACCTATTACAGTAAGGGGACTGTGGGGGCGGAGGGCAATGGACATTGCTTGAACCATCCTCTCATCAGTATTGGATCAAAGAGGAAATGATATGCACAATCAGATGATAAACACAATCTATCTTACCTGACAGGGAAATAGGAGGGGAGGAGATTAAACAAAGGGGAGTGGAGACTGACAGAAGGGAGGGCAAATTGGGAAGGTGGTAGACAGAAGCAAAACATTGGTGAGGTGGGAAAGAGTGAAAGGAGAGAGAGAGGACAAATAAAAGGAAGAAAAGGATGGGAGGAAAAACAAAGGTAGTAATCATAATGGTGAATGCGAATGGGATGAATTCTCCCATAAAACGGAAGTGGATAGCAGAGTGAATCAAGAACCAGTATCAAGAAACACACTTGAAGCAGAGAGATGCACATAGAGTAAAGGAAAGCCTGGAGAGAGTTGTACAAATTGATGCGAAGTGAAATGAGTAGAGCCAGGAAAACACTGTACACAGTATCAGCAACATCATGTGATGATCAACTCTGAATGACTCAGCTTTTCTCAGCAACCCAATAATCCAAGACACATACAAAGGACACGTGAAGGAAAATGCTATTCACATCCAAATAAAGAACTGATGAACTCTGAATGCAGAGCGAAGCATATTTTTTACTTACTTTATTCTTTCTCATGTTTTTTTTTTTTTGCTTTTTATCTGTTTCTTCTTCCACAACCATGATGAATATGGAAATATGTTTTACATGATGGCATATATACAAACTATATCAAAATGCCTACCATTTTCAGAAGAGGGGATTGGGAGTGGGGGGGGATTGGGATTCAAAATCCTGTAAAAATGAATGCTAAAAATTAAAAATAATAATAATAATAAAAGGAGTGTTAATGCTTAAGTGAAATAAGTTTAGTGATGAATTCTAAGAATAATGAAGAGGGCTTTTTTTTAGCTATGTGAGAGGCAAAAGAAGGACCTAGTAAAGGACAGACTCACTGTACAAGGACATAGGAAGAGGTATCAAAAGATTGCAGAAGGATAAATACTGGATTGATTTTTTTAAGGTAAGAGAAGGAAGTCTGCAAACTATAAACCAGTGGACTTCACTTCCACTTCCGGAAAAATTTTAGAATGTACTATTGAAAGTAAGATTTCTTACCAATTAGAAAAGAAAGTGATTATGGCTAAAAGTCCAACATGATTTCATAAAAAACTGGTCATCCCAGGTTAATCTCAGTTCATTTTTGATGAGTTTATTCTCATGTTATCTTTGTAGACAAGAATGAAATATGGGCTAGTACAGTTAGATATAAAAGGAAAGTTAGACAGATTTGGAATTGATTAATTAGACAGATCCAGGTCTTTATACAATTTCAGTCTAGTTGTGAAACAGATGAGTTCAAGAGAGTATGGTATAGTGTGGATAAAGTGTTGAACTTGGAGTTAGGAATACCAGCCTTCAAATCCTGATTTAGGTACTTACTAGCTGGGTAACTGGACATGTCATTGAACCTTTCTAGACCTCATTTGAGGAAACACTCATCTGAAAAATGGGGTGGTTGGATTCAATGACCTCTAAAGTCTTTTCCAATTCAAAATCTATGTGATCTTGTGAATTTAGGAGGCTATTGTGGAAAGCTCCAAATATCTACCCTTCTCCCTATGATATTTAACATTTTTATCAATAACTTAAATGAAGGCATTTGTAGCATTCATATCAAACTTGTAGATAACATAAAACTAGAAGTTGTAGTTTAAATATTAGATGACAACTGGGTTCCAAAAAGCTCTTGGTAGGCTAGAATGACAAGCTATATGTAATAAAATAAAAATTGATACAGATCAATGCAAAGTACTATACTTTGGTTCAAAAAATCAATTTCAGAAGTTCAAGACTGGAAAGTCAAAGCGGATGATTCTGGAAGAAAATTTCCAGGGGGGATTAATAGATTGCAAGATTAATACAAATCAACAATTTTATGTGGTAGCAAAAAACTAATAATGTGATCTTAGTTGTATTGGGTATCATAATATCCAGTGGGAAAAACCCACGCTAGTTAGACCTGTGATGTCAAATACCATACAAACAGTGTCACCAAACCATACCTAAGGATCCTTTTAGCCCATATATTAACTTAGAAAAGACCACATGTTAACGTTATCTATGTTCTTTTGTATTGTTTTTAGTTCACTAAACATTTCCTAATTATATTTTAATCTAGTTTGGTTGCACTTGAGAGTGTGGCATTGCAGCCAGCAGTGTTTGACATCTTGGAGTTAGACCATATATGTAAGAGTGTTTAATTTGGGCTGTAATTTATGAAAGATATTGACAAACTGCTGCATGTCCAGATGAGGATGACTAGGATAGAAAAGGACATGTGACCATGCTTTATGAAAATCAGTCAAAGACCTTGTGAATGTGTAGCATTCAGCAGGGTTATGCTAGCTGCATTCAGATACTTAAAGGTCTGGCACATGCCTTGTCTTTGTCAATGATTTGAATAAAGCTGTTTATGGTATCCTTATCAAATTTGCAGATGACAGAAAGCTAGAAAGGATTGGTAACACATTGGATGGCATCATCAGTATCCAAAAAAAAAAAATCTAGACTGGCTAGAACATTAGGTTGAATCTTAAAAACAGACTTTTTTTTAAAAAATGACTTTTAATAAGAATAAATGCAAAGCTTATATTTAGGTAGCTAGGTTGTACAGTGGTTAGAGCGCTAGACCTGAAATCAGAACATCCAAGTTCAAATCTGATGGTGGACACTTACCAGCTGTATAAGCCTGAGCAAGTCATTTAACTTCTATCCATCTGCTTCAGTTTCCTCAACTGTAAAATATTATTATGTAAAATGGATATTATAATAGCACTTACCCTTCAGACTCTTTGTGAGGATAAAATGAGATAATATTTGCAAAGCACTTTGCAAGTCATAAAGCACTAAATAAATGCTTGCAATTATTACTTAAAAATCAACTTGACTAGTTCAAGATGGGAAAAACATATTTAAATACTTGACTGTCAGAAAAAATATTGGAGTGTTTTAGAGTTCTACAAATTTAATATAACAGCCCAAAAATATCACATTGGACTGTGTTGAGTGGCATGTAGTCCAGGAAGTAAGAAGATCATAGTACTGGTCTACTTTGCCCTAGTCAGCCCACATATGTGGCATTTTGTTTAGTTCTGGGCACCACTTTTTAAAAAAAAATTGATAAGCTAGAAAATATCTAGAGGAGGACAACCAGAATAATGAAGAGCCTTGAGTCTAGGCCAGGGGTGGGAAACCCTCCCAGGGATTTGTTTTGTGAAGTTTGGATTGAGTCAAAGGGCTGCACTTGAGGACTCAGAGGGCTATATGTGGCCTCCAGGCCACAGGTTCCCCACCCCTGGCCATAAGCACATCGATTGAACTGAGGAGATATTTAGCCTAGGGAAATGGAGTCTCAAGAGAGGGTCATACCAGCTATCTTCAAATACTTGAAAGGCTTCCATGTAGAAAAAGGATTTGACTGTTCCATTTGGACCCACGAGAAAGAACAAGGATCAGTGAATGAGAGCTGCAAAGAGGCAAATACAGGCTTGCCATAATGAAAAAACTTCCTAACAATTGGAAATATCCAAAAGTAGAATAGGCCTTGTCAGGAGGTAGTGGGTGCCCTCTCACTGAAGTTCTTTGATCAAAGGCTAGGTTCACCAAGTGTGAAGTAGTACGGATCCTTTTGGGGACGTAGGTTTCGCTAGAACAGAGTTTCTTAAACTGGGGTACTTGAATTTCTTTTTTTAATATTTTGATAACTATTTCAATATAACTGGGTTTTTTCTAACTCCATGCATTTTATTTTATGCATTTAAAACTATAACTCTGAGAAGAGATTCATAAGCTTCACCAGACAGCCAAAGTAGTCCATGACTCACAAAAAGAGTTTGAGAACCTCTGGCCTGTATGGTGTTTCCCAAATCTGAAATGTTGTGATTCTAAAAGATATTAGACTTATTCCGCTTGGCTTCAGATGATGGAAGTAGTGGCAGTGGACAGAGATTTCCCAGAGAAAAAGTTAAGCTTTTTTTTTTATTTTAATTTTTTTTCATTTAAAAATTTTAAAATACAATTTTAAATTCCTAATAATTAGAGCCAGCCGTAATAGGTTTCAGGTCCACCTCACTGGATGTCTCTAAATGGGAACTGAATGATTACTTGTGGGGGATTTTTTAGAAGGAGAAAAGAGTCTTGTTCAGATATGAGTTGGACTAAAATCCTTCAAATTCTGAATAGGGCCTGACCCCCCCCCCAAAAAAAAACTGATATAAATGTGTAGGAAGCTCACTAACCAACTTGGATTTTTAAGAAGATATGTCTAGTAGAAGATGGAAACAAGGCTAGGTAACTAAAGATAGATACAAAAGTATGTCGTAGTCCTGTGAAAACACTGTCTAGATTATCTAGTTATCTAGGAGTTAGAGTGAGCCAATGCATGCTAAAGCCAACTAAAATAACTTTTCTAGCTAAATTGAGGGAAAGAGCACATCTAATAATGGAAAAGGACCACAGCTCAGAATGAATAGAATAATAACAACGGGAATAAAGAGAAGGCAGAATTGCTGAACTCTAATTTTCTTTATGTTTTCTCTACTTAGGAGAAAGATATTTGGACTAACAAAAAAAGAACAATAATTAGCACAGTTATGAAAAACAAGATAAGTGAGGAAGTGGAAAAGGAGGTTCTAACAACCCTCAACAAGTTTAAAGCCCTGGGCCTGGATAAATTACACTTTTACAATTTGAAAAAAAATGGGTGGGTATATTACTGAGCCACTATCAATGAGCTCTGAAAAATTGGGGGGGGGAGATACTACAGGACTAGAGGAAGACACTGTTTAAAAGCAAAAAAAAAAAAAAAAGGAAAGAGCACAGGGTCTTCAAAAGATAGATCAGAATGCTTGACTTCCTTCCTGGAAAAATTCAAATTCATATTGCTAAAGGCATTATTTATGAGTATTTCAAAAGGGAAGCGTGGTCATCAAGTGATAACATGGTTTCCTCAAGAACAGCTCATGCCAAATTAGGCCTATTTCCTTTTTTGACAGGGTAACTAAATCAGTAGATCAGAGAAGCGCCATGCCAATAACATACCTAGGTTTCAACAGGGAATTTGACTAAGTCTCTCATGATGAATGCCATCCTCATGGACAAGATGGGGAAATGTGAGGTAGATGACAGAGCAGTTAAGTAAATTTAGAACTAGTTGAATGAAAGGACTCAAAGATATTAATGGCTTGATGTCTTCTTAGAGGATTTTTTCTAGTAGGGTCCCCCAGGGACCTTCTCCAGGCCCTGGAATGTTTAGTAGTTTTATCAATGACTTGGATTTAGGCACAAAAAATATACTTGTCAAATTTATGCAGCTGGAACTACAATATCTTCCTTTTGGGCCTCTAAGAACCTGTGCTAAGAGGAGCAACTCCCCCCTCTCTTCTTGATGTTTCTGGAACTGCCCAAGATAATTTGAATAATCCATTTTAGATGACCTAAGGGAGGATTTGGGGATTAAAGGAAAATCAAGGAGAGAATAGAAGAGCTTCCCTAGACCCTAAGACACATATAAGTAGGGGATACACCAGTAGATGCTGAGAGACAATGGAGATATGACTCATCATAAACTTGAATTTGAGTGGAAAGAGACTTATTTTCATGTTACAAAGAGGAAGTATTCTTATTAGGTTGTACCCACCCGCCACCCACTCACCCAAGAAGTCTACTGTGATAAGACTGCAATTGTGGAAACTGTGTACTAGGGAAAATTAATTTTAAAGCTGTATCATTTCATTATTAATATTAACTTGTATCATTCCCTTTTCTGTTAAAACCTCCATAAACCTTCCTGGAATGCTCCTTTGCCATTTTTGGTCACCAAGACAGACATCAGTGATGTTGGCTTATTGATTATTAGCTAGCTTAATTAATAAATTGATAAATCATACCCAGAACTTTGTCTTTCAGAATTTTATTTATGACAACGCAAAAATAAAAAAGTTTAAGAATAACAAGTTTATAGGATTTTTTTAAACCTATGACTAACACTCAGAGATTTGTCCCAAATAAGCCAGATTAGAGATCTAGTTCCCTGGGAAAGGGGATAAGTGTCATCTGCTGAAGTGGGGCCCAACTACAGAGAGTAGAGCTTAAATTGAGTAGAATAATAATTATGATAACCACAACAATGACAACGATGATGATGATGATGATAGCTGCTAGCATTTATATAGTGCTCTAAGGCTTGCAAAATGCTTTACAAGCATCTCATTATATCCTCAGTGTTATTACCATATTCATTTTTTACGTGAGGAAAATGAGGCACAGGGCAAGTGAGTGACTTGGCCAAGGTCACAGAGCTAGTAAGTGTCTGAGACCAGATTTGAACTCAGGCTACCTTTTAGTCCTATAATTTATCCACTTCACCACCTATCTTCCTAGCAGAGGGTGATTACTAATACTATTTACTAGAGGAAAGTATAACTGCTGAGCTATAGAGAATAACTACTAAACTCAGAAGAAAAATAGAGATTCAGGAATAAGAGCTGAGTGGCAGGAAGGAGGGGCTGCAAGGGATAGCGCTGATGGCAAGGCAGCGACTGGTGCTGCCTGCTGAGGTTAGCAGGAGGGAAAAGATGCTGGGTATAAATAACGTGGCAGAGAGAGGACCTCTAAAGGGGAGCAGCAGTACTGCCCGGGAACAGATCTTGACTGTGCTCCACTGGGGTCCACTTGGGGCAATCCTGTAAATCAAGGGCACTCACAGGTTGCTGGTGCCTTGGACAGGGGATAGGGAAGGGCGCTGCTCATTGGGAAGCAGCAGGGTAGAATCCAGTGGAAAAGGAAAGAATAAAAACTAGGAAAAGAGAATTAGAAATGCTCAAAAGGGCAAGCTCCCGGAGGAGATGAGAGGAAATGGCACCAAGGGGACAGGAAAATCACCTAAAATGATTGTGAATGTTCAGCCTGGAGAAGAGAAGACTTCAGGGGTCATGAGAAGTACTTCAAGCACCTGAAGCCCTAGAATGTGTAAGAGGAGTTTGATATGTTTGCCTGTGCCCCAGCAATTAGAAGTCCTGGATGAATTTGCAGAAAAGTAAATTTCAGTCCAATGTAAGGGGAAGCACCCTAACAATTAGAGACCCTTATGAGCAGAAGATGCTGATTTGAAGTTTGTTAGGTTCCAATATCTGGAAGACCACTGGGAGGGATGCTGTAAAGAACATCCAAAGAACTCTATTCAAAAATAGGTTGGATGAGACAAATTCTGATTTCCACTTCCAGCTCAGAGATTCCGTCGTGAGATCTCTCACAAACTTCAGCTAACTGTCTCACAATCCTCCAAAACACAAGGACACAAGGGATGTTTGTTTAAAGACCAAGTTTAAAGAACTTTGATTCATCAACCTAACAAACTCTAGCGAAGTCCTAGGGTTAGTGAATAGAAATTATAATGAGAATGATTTGGATTCACTAGCAGGGAGAACTTCCTAAAACCTGGATCTAGCTATAGGTGGGTTGTTTCATCATCAATTCCTCATTAATCAATCAATCAATCAATCGATAAATTACCAAGCATATATTAAGCCTAGTAATTGTCAGGTGCCATACTATGTGTCAGAGATGCAAAGGCAAAAATGAAATCTCCCCTACCCACAAAGAGCTTACATTCTATGGAGGAATGACACATATAAATATAAATATATACAGAATACATACAAAATGAATACAAGGGAATATAGGGGAGATGCATTATCCCTCGGGGGGTATCTGGAAGGGTCTCATGTAAGAGGTAGCATATAAACTGAGCTTTGAAGGAAACCAGGCCTATTCTTTTTTTTTTACATTTTTTTTCACTCTCAATAGTATTTTTTCTAGTTACATGTAAAGATAGTTTTCAACATCACTTTTATAAGATTTTGAGTTTCAATTTTTTTTGTTCCTCCCTCCCTTTCCTCCTCCCTCCCTTTCCTCCCCCCTCCCCAAGACAGCAAGCAATCTGATATAGGCCATACGTGTACAATCATATAAAACATATTTCCATATTAGTCATGTTGTGAAAGAAGAATCAGAACAAAAGGGAAAAACCATGAGAAAGTAAAAAAAAAAAAGAGAAAGAGAAAATAGTATGTTTTGATCTGCATTCAGACTCCATAGTTCTTTCTCTGGATGTAGATAGCATTTTCAATCACGAGTCTTTTAAACCAGGACTATTCTAAAAGGCAGAGGTAAGGAGGGAATGAATTTCAGGAAAGGGAGGTCAACCTGGGCAAAGGCATGGAGATGAGATCTTGTGTTTGAGGGACAGCAAGTAGTCTAGTTTGACTAGATCAAAGAATACAGGATGTGGAGTAATAAATAATAAGGCTGGACAGGTAAGTTGAAGCTAGGTGACAAACGGATTTGCATGCCAAATGGAGTAGTTTCTATTCTATCCTAAAGGTAATAGGGAGTCACTGGGGCTTAAGCAAGGGTGTAGCATGACCTCACTTGTGCTTTAGGCATTTCTGTGCAGGATGGATTATCGAGGAAAGATGAGACATCCCTATCAAAGTTAGAAAGGACTGGAAATTCACAGCAGTGGGAGTGTCTCATTGGAGGTTTGAGAAGGCTCTCTATGTCCTACTCTGGGGCACATTTTAGAATTGTGGAGACTGATTCCTATCTCTCTTTACTCATCACACCTTCTTATAGAAAGTCTTCTCCAAGATCCTCTTCAGTCTCTTCTTTTGGCCTAATTGATTATAGCATCTTCAGAAAGATAGAAATCAGTCCCTGCTAAGATTTCAGCAAGAAGTATGGAAAGATAAGCCTGACTATGGAATTTCCTGGCCTGCTGTATTTATGAGAAAAGATCCAGGCAGATGACCCAAGTCGTAAACGTTGGCTGCACAGCAAATTCAATTATCCCAAATTCCAACAGATCAACCCCCCCCCCCCGCCCTTTCTTATCATAATCTTTCCTGGTTTTGACCCCCCACCAGGGCTTTTGGAGCCCAAGTTCAATGTTATCCTCCAGGGAAGCTTAGAGCTAAGGAGCATTGCTGGAGAATTCTCATCAGAAGAGCTAAACTGCATTCCTGTGAAGGAGACAGAGATGACATTAATTTAGCCCCAGCTGTCCTAACCACCATGGGGAATGTCTCCCCATGGGTCCCCTTCCATTAAAACAGGAGAATATGTGTGTTGGGACATTAGAAGCTATTTTCCTGTGTTGACTGCAGATCTTTTACCATGAAAAATAATCGAACATAGACTAAAAAAGGAAGTAACAAAAGTCTTCCAACCTCAGTTGACATTCAATAAGTATTCACTAAGCCCCTCATAGGTGCCTAACACTATCTTAAATGCTGTGGGCCTAATCATTGTGTACCCACATCTTACCTTCTGATCCCACAATGAAGAAATTAAGTTTTTATGGGGAATGATGAGGAATACAATGAAACACTCCTCCCTTTGGCAGAGAGGTGAGGTACTATGGGTTTAGGTTACAGGGGTGGGGAACCTGTGGCCTCGAGGTCATATGTGGCCCTCTAGGTCCTCAAGTGTGGCCCTTTGACTGAACCCAAACTTCACAGAACAAATCCCATTAATTAAAGGATTTAATCTGTAAAACTTGGACTCAGTCAAAAGGCTGCATTCAAGGATCTATGCCGGTTCCCCTCTCCTGGTTTAGAACATTACATAAACTTGCAGATGTAGTCTCTTTATTGGCTTTTTTTTATATCAGGAGGGGTGGTATACTGGGAAATTACTGAGGTTCAAAAAAAAAGGATTAATGTAACTTAATTTTGATAAGAATTATGATAATAACCCTGATCTTTCAGAGCTAAAGGAATGAGAGGGCAAATGCATTTTTCCACAAAGTGTCTTATTATGATACTATCAGAGACTGAATGCTGGGATGGAAGGATCATGGATAAGATCTAATGTAGCACGTTTTAGTTTAAAAAGGGTGGTGCAGCAGAAAGAATCCTGCATTTGGAAGCAGAGAACCTGTTTTCAAACCCACTTACCTCCTAGTTGACCTTGGACAAATTAAGTACTTTAGGCCTCAGTTTCCTCATGAAGGAATTAAATGAGATGGCCTCCAAGTTCCCTTTGAGCTCAAAATTTTTTATCTTATTTTTAGGAATTAGTCAATATGCTTTAATATGGAAATTTTATGTAATATATTATTGTTACAAAGATGTGCAATTAATGTATTGCAACCTTAGGCAAGTCACCTTTCTCAGCTTCACTTTCCTTATCTATTCAAGTATTTGAGGTCCCTTCTATCTTTGTGGTTCTATATAATATATTGAATATTAAAGCCAGACCCTGGAGCGAATCTTCTTTCATTGGTATGGCAACATCTGTTTGAAACTTATGCCTTGGGCCATGCTGTCTTGATTGAGTACAAACTTAACTAGCCAGTACATATAGCCAGAGACCACTAGACCAGACTTTGCTTCACACCCCAAGCAGTCATTCCCTTCTCATCATATTATCATCTGCCCTGTGAGAAAGTACATATCACCTGTCCCCAGAACTCCCTGAAAACACCCCCCTTCTACTTCAATAATCAAGATTATTACTGTTCCTGGAAAGGGTATGTCAACTGACTTTCATCTGGTTCAACTTACCATTCCTGTGACTCCCCAGACACATCTTTCCCTGACCACCAGTTCTATAAATGTGTGTTGCCTCCTCCTATTAGAATATAATCTCCTTGAAGGCAAAGACTTTTGCATTTTCTTCCCCCAGAACTTGAGCAGTGATTGGTATATAGAAAGTACTTGATACATGTTCTTTCATTCATGTGTTCATTGACCAATGATCAAGATGGCTTTCTGAGGGTTTTCTACCCAAGCAAACAAATCCTCTTTGGCATATAGCAGAATATATGAATTAATGAAAAGGCATTTAATTAAGGACTTATTATATGCAAGGCACTCTGCTAAACACTCATGTTACAAATAAAAAAAAGTGAAACAATCCCTTCCCTTAAGAAGCTTACATTCTCAAAGAGGAAGACATAGGTGAGTGGTGGTCAGGAGGAGTGATTTGGCCTGGGAAGTTACAGTGGAGTCTTGAGACAATTGATTGACAATCTTTTCCGGGAATAGTACTGCTGATTTCTTATTGTTTCAGGATCCTGAGGGACAGAAAGGGGCTCGTATGATGGAGATGCACTTCATAGTTGGAAGATGGCTAGAGAGTAGTGAGGTGGGTCTGCGGTGGGCTATGTATGCTCAATTCTCACCAATCAGAAGACCACAATCCCAGGACAAGAGTTTGGAGTACCAGTTCCCACCCACTGGGGGCAGAGCATGACAGAATGATGACCCAATAAACCCAGAGGAGTGGTCATATCCAAATTCAATTCTCCTCTTGTTCCCAAAATTGCTACAAATAAACCAACGAACAAATAAGTGAACAAGTAAATAAACAAATGAATGAATAAATAAGTAGATGAATGAATGAATAAAAAGTGAAGGAATGAATAGATAGGTAGACATTTAAAGTCCTTTTGATCATTACAAGCCTTGACTTATTCTGAAGTTTTGTGGTCCTGACCTTTTCACAAGACAGTGTTTACTCTTCCATATTTATCTTCAATTACCTGCTTTTATTTCTATTTTCTGTACATGTTTATTAAAAATCTAATTTAGACTCCCAAAGAACTCTTCAGGAGGGAAATCAAACCTAGTCACAAAGGAGCTGAGGTGTCAATTCAAGAAAAGGAATTAAATTCAGTGACCTTTTCATATCATTTGGTATGTGTTCTCAGGCCTGAAACAGAGATTGTCCCCTAGACACTGATTTAACAAGGCAAGTGGCTCATGTGATTGTAAGAGGAAAGGAAGGACAACTCCAAAAGATGGTCTCCTATTGGAGCCTTTCAGAAATTATTTGTTTCCTGCCTCCCTGTACTTATTCCTCTAGGATTCTAGATCTCCCTCACTCATTCACGATCACAGGTTCAAAGGATTTAGGACTGAAGGGGAACTTTTGATGTCATCTCTAGTCCCACCTCTTTATTTTACAGATGAGGAAATATCTTTCGGCCGAGGGAGCATAGTATCCTCAGAAGGTGGAAATCTGTCTGAGAGCTGATTTCCTTTACAGGAAACCCTGTGCAGTAATACAGGGCTATGCAAAGAAAGAGGGTAGGAAGAGAGATGAAGGATGTGCTAACTCCACTGGAGGGCCAAGACCACCAGCTCTAGCCCAGCTCTCTTTGCCTCTCTCCACTGCCCCAGTCTGGTTACCCAATTCTCTCTTCTCCTCCTCCCCACCCGCTCCAGACCCCAGGCTCAGTGGTCCACCCCTCCCCCTCCTCCCAGTGAATTCAATTCATTTAAAATTCTCTTTGAAAAGGCCTCTGTTTGGGTGAGTTCCGCAGGCTCAGCCCAGAGAGCTGCAGATTATCTGAAAATAGGTGTTATTGATTACAACCAGGTGGTCTTTGTGGAAGGGGGTCCACTTGAACCAAAATAAATATTTGCTAGCACAAAGAACAAGATGGTCTCTTGTTGAGCAGGGAGTGGGATGGGGAGGGCCAGAAGATGGGGAGGAGGGGAGGGTGGAAGGGAGAAAGGGCTGGGGGAGGGGCAAGGAGCCTTCCTGGGCTGCCTTATGCATCTGCACATTATCAGCAGGCCTTCCAGGGCGCGGGACCGCGCTGGCTCAGCCCAGGGCATAAAGCAGCTCTTTCTAGGTTACCAGGCTGCTGGGGTGGCAGCTTGCAAGGGCCGAATTGTGTTTCGTCAATTAAAATAGAAATGGGGAGGGGGGGCGGGGAGGAGAGAGAAATGCAGAAAAGAAACACAAAGACTTCGCGGCTTTAAATGCCAAATAATCTCAGCCCAGGGCCTGCTGCCTGCTCCAGGCCGGGTCGTTTTGGGATCGTATTTTCTTTGGCTTTCTAGAGCACTCCTTATTATTTATTTTTTTCCCCCTCTATTTTATTTTTATTTTCAAGTTGCCGGCTCCGGGTTGGACGGCGTCCATTCTTCCTGCTGCCTCGGAGCGCGGCATGCAGACAGCCAGCCGGAGCCGGAGCCGGAGCCGGCTCCGCGGTCCTGCCCCTGCCCCTGCCCCTGCCCCTGTCCCTGCCCCTCCTGTGCGGGACACACAGCGAGGGCCAGGAGGGCCCAAGGGGGCGGGCCGGGGGCTGGGGCGGGCCCTGGCTGGTGGGCGGCGGGCCCAGCCCCGGCCCTGCCAGGCCCGCGGCATCCCGCCTTCCCATCACGCTGGCCAGGGCCTGACAGCCCGTTTCATTCCACTGCTTCCTAGCCCAAGAGTCGCCCTGATGTGTGACCTGGAAGAATAGCTGTGGCTGTTTTCAAAGGTGATGGTAATTGGGGATAAATGTGTGGGGACGGTTAGGAAGGAAGTTGAAACACTTCTCTGGCCCCTAATTCCCAGCCTGAGCTCTCTGGCTCCCAAGCCCCAGAAAGTCAGTTCCCACTGTGGATGTCCCTGTCTGCCTCTCCCAGCTTTATGTCAGACTGCAGACCACCCCCACCCCAATCTGAGTCAGGAGTTTATTGCAAACATGTGGATGCAGCTGTATTCCTCCCAGGTCCTGGTCCATCCTCCTCATCACTCTTGCCCCAACCCCCACCGCTCCCATCCCAAGTCTCTAGGAAGAATTCCCAGGAGACCTCTTCTGACCCCAGTCACCTCCTGAAAAGAGGCTTCTAGCCAGTGGTGGGTGGGCTGAAGGAAGGTGGTGAGGAACAGAGAAGGGGGGCAACTTTATTCACTTCTCAGCATGGGGATCCAGAGCCGTAGACACCCCACCCACCCCCTGGCCAGCCTCCTTGGAAAGCTTCTCAGTCTGGCTATTCAGGCAGCCAGAAAACTGAGAAGGAGCCTGTCAGGAGAATTATTTCCAGCTAAAGGTACATGCTGGAAAAGGGGTGGAGGAAGGGGCAGAGGTGTAAAAAGAGAGAGGAACAGAGAAAGGAGACAAAGAGAGAGAAAGGGAGACAAAAAGATAATTTGAAAGAGACATCAGAGAGGCCAAGATAAAAAAAGAAATAGAAGGGGGGGAGAAAAAGAATCATTTCCTGTCAAGGTCAAGCTGAAGGAGGTGATATGAGTTGAAGGAGACAGGTGAAAGGTCAGGAGAGAAATGCAGCTGTCCACCCCCCTGCACATGCTGCATGCTGCCACCCACCGTAAAAGCCACTATCTCTTTGTGATCCTCGTCCTGCCCTTTTCTTTCATGGGTGGGTGTAGGCAAGGCCAGGCCTAAACTTCCCTACTGAGCTAGCCATGTGCTATCAATCCATTAAACAAACTGCTAAGAACAGGGGACTCAGGATATTCTGGTCTACTTAATTGTCTCTCTTCTTTTTCCATGTGTTATGTTGGGGGAGGAGGGGAGGTGGTCTCTCTGTGCCACCTTCAAGCTAAGTGATTCATTCATCTTCTCCTCTATGTGTTTCTCTACACAGGCATTTCAAACAGAGACAGGGAGGGATAGAAGGAGAGTGAAGAAGAGTCACTCTTTCCTCTCTCCATCTTTTGCTCTGCATTCATCCCTCTTCTCTCTCTACTTCACATTAGGCTGGATCTTTGCCCCATAATGGGCCATGCGGAGGGGGTAGTAAATGAGAATAATGTATGAGCTAGGCCCTCCCCACAAAGCTGGGTGTCACTGGCTGAAATGGTGTTCCTAGGAATCCAATCCTTCCTCAATCCCAAGAACACTTAAGCACAGCTCTGCCTTCCAGACTGCAGTGTCTAGTATACTAATAGATTACATCTGCACACAGAATTGACTTTCTACAGTTTACAATGTGCTTTCATTTATATTATCTCATTTGATTCTCTCAACACCCTTGAAAAGTGGGTAGGATAGATATTATTAATCCTATTTCACAGATCATAGGATCTTAGATTTAGAGAACCAAAGGGACCTTAGAAGTCATCTCATCCAACTCCCTCAGATGGGGAAACCTGAGTGATTTGCCTGAGAATGAATGGTTAAGTGATGAAGTTATGCCTCAAATTTAAGCCATGAAGTGCTGTTTTTACAATCCTGCCTCGCTACATTCTGATGCCTCTCTAGTGTATCATGCAGTCCAGAATCATGTGCAGAGTATAAAGGTCATCAGAAGCAGACTGATCAGAAAATGAGATATACCTTGCAAGCAGTATTTGATCTGTTTGTCCTTCTCCCAGGGAGGTCACTTGGGAAAGCCCAACCTTCCTGCCTCCCCTCTACTCTGGACAAGGTGATGTGTCACT
The DNA here is from genome assembly GCF_900497805.2 of Vombatus ursinus. Taxonomy (NCBI): domain Eukaryota; kingdom Metazoa; phylum Chordata; class Mammalia; order Diprotodontia; family Vombatidae; genus Vombatus; species Vombatus ursinus. The sequence continues at coordinate 30,480,257 of NW_020954591.1, read as the reverse complement.
AACAAGAAGCAGCTTGGTGCTGTGTCAAACAATGGCTTTGGTCCTAGCCCTTGAATCGTAAAATTGTAGAAGCCCAGGGATGGAAGGGAACCCAGAGGTCATCAAGTGCAACCTGAACCATAGCAGGAATGCCCTCAACCACACCCCTGTCAAGTGCTAATCTAGCCCCTGCTTGACTAAACTAGCCAATGAAGAGTAACTCACTGACTCAAGCCAGCCCATTTAACTTTGGAACTGCTGTAATTCCTACAAAGTTCTTCCTTAAATGTCTTTACATCTTGCCATCCTTCACTTACATCCAATACACTTGCATGTCATGGCATCACTTCCCTGATGTCATGGTCCTCTTCGGACAAATGACAACAACAACAACATCATCTTGATAGGACCATAGATTTAGAGCTTAAAGGGACCTTAGAAGCCATTAAGTTTAACCTCTCATTTTAAAGATGAGGAAAATGAGATTCACCCATCCTCTCCTCTTTTATTCTAGTCCCAGAGGATAAAGTGGCCCTTCTGCTTGCTAAGCTTAACCCACCTCTTCATAGCCTTAATGCCATTCTTTCCCATCTCTTTCAGAAGCTTACTCTCATGTCTACCATGCTATTTCCTAGCCATTTTCAAGTTGCCAGACCCCTTCATTCCATAGACCCCTGTCAAATTATCATTCAATCTTTTCTTCATTTTACTGCTAAACTGCTGCAAAGAATAATCTACACTCAGTTCCTCTACTCCTTTACAATTTATCCATTCCTCTACCCCCAGCAATTTGGCTTTTGACTCATCTGCTCTTGTAGAAACAATTCACCAGTAACTACTTAATTGCAATGTGCAATTTTTTTTTCTCCATCTTCATTCTCTTTGACCTTTCTGCAGCATGCAACTCAGTTGGCCACCCTTTTTTCCTAGGTATTATCCTCCCTAAGCTTTAGTAGCACAATTCTCCTACCTGTCTAACTACTCCACGCCTGCATCACAAGTTCTTTGTCCTCACGTCTGGCCGAAAAGTGAAGTTGGCCGTGTAGGCTCTCTTCTCTCTCATACTTCTTACTCTTAGTGATCTCATCTACCTCTATGAATTCAATTACAATTTTTTGCACAGATTATATATGTAGCATCAGTTTTTCTTCTGAACCTCACTCATGCATCTCCATCTGCCTGTTGGATATCTCCACCTAGCAGTGTGGTAAAAAGAGTTCTGGACTCAGAGTTTGCTTATTACTGCCTTTGACTCTTAGTAGTTGTTTGACCTTGAGCAAGTCACTTGACCTTTATGAGTTTCCTCATCTGTGAAATGGGCACATCAGCTATAGTACTTAGCTCATAGGATTGTTATGAGAATAGCTTGAGATAATGTATTTAAAGCTCTGTGAAAACCTTAAAGGACTGTATAAATGTCTTTTGCTCTTATACCCTGTTGAGAATTCAGACACCAAAATAATGGCAATATAGTCTTCCCAGTTACCCATGCTTGGAACTTTTAAGTTATTGTTGATTGTTTCTTCTCTCCCCCTTCCCCATCATACAACTAATCAGTTGTCAACATCTCTCCCATACGTGCTCTTCTCACCATCCTCTTGGTCACCACCCTCATTTGGATCCTCATAACCTCTTAAGTAGACTATTGTAACCACACCCTATCTGAACTCCCTTTCTTCCTTTCTCTCCTCTCCAATTTATCTATCAATTAATGAACCATACACACACTTATATGTTGCTTACAATATGGCAAGTGTTGTGCTAAGCACAGGGGGGGACACAATGACAAAAATTAAACATTACCTGATCTCAAAAAGATGACATTATAATGACAAAGACAGTATGTACATATGCAGGAAGGTAACCTTGGGAGGCAGAAGCTTTAGTAGCTAAGGGGCAGTGGAGGAGACCAGAAAACGTCTCGTGCAGAAGGCAGAACTTAAGCTGAGTCTTAAAGAAAACCAGGGATTCTGTATGGCCAAGGTGAGGAAGGAGAGCATTTGAGGCATGGGAGATAGCTGGTCTATAAAGGCATAGCAAGAGATGGGAGATAGAGCATCACACCTCAGGAAGATTTGAGTTCAAATCCAGCCTCAGACACATACTAGCCATGGGACCCTGGGCAAGTCACCCTCTGTTTGCCTTAGTCTCCTCAATTGTAAAACAAATATAGTAATAGCACCTACCTCCAACCCTTCAAAGGCTGTTGCAAGGATCAAGTGAGATAATATTTGTAAAGTGCTTACTTAGTACAGTGCCTGAAATACAGTAGGCACTATATAAATGCCTATTCCCTTCTCCTTCCCTATTTCTATTTATACCTGTTTGTATATGTGAGTGAGTAAACATTTGGACTGGTTCTCTCCTTTGTCTATACCATACTCCATTTTTTTCTTACTCTTTCCTTTATGTTATACACATCTGTATGTGTGTTATATCCACCCCAGTTGCATTTAAGCTCCTTAAGGACAATATCTTTTTTATTTTTGCCTTTGTCCTGTTAGTACCTAGTGCAATGGCCAGCATGTAGTAGATGATTAATAAATGATTATTGAGTGTTTATATATTCACAAATACCATGCCATCAATCATTTTTCCAAGTAATTGATAAGAATATTGAATGGAATAGGACCAAGAACTGAACCTTTCATGTATTCCAGAAGATGTTTACCTATTATCTTTCTTTGGATCCAGCCATTAGAACAATTCTGATTCAGCCTAACTGTGCTATCCTCCAATATACAGATCTCTGTTGTCTCCACAGGGTTTTGTCAAGCCTTTTGCTTGAAATCCAAATATAAAATACTCTGTCTATGCCATTTTCCTGATCTCCCTGTGTAGTATCCTTGTTGAAAAAGGAAGTGAGCTTATCCTGGCATGACTTGTTCTTAATGAACCCATGCTGACATGAAATGATCTCTGCTTCCCTTCATAACTGCTCACAAAGTATGCCTTTAATACTGTGTTCTGGAATTTTGCCAGGAATTAAAGTCATGCTCACCTGCCTATAGTTTTAAAAATCTCCTCTTTTCCCATTTTTTTTTGAAAATTGGGACCATATTAGTTCTCTTCCAGCATTGCAAAACTTCTCCCATTCTATATGATCTTTCAAAAACGCAACAATCATAAAATCACCAAATCTCAGAGTCACGTGGAACCTCAAAGACTATCTGATTTAACCCATACTTGATAAAGAAGGCCCTCTGAAATATTCCTGAGAAGACAGCAATACCACTTTCAGATAGTTTTAATTGTTAGGAAAGATTTTCCCCCTTAAGTCAAGCTTGAATCTGCTCATTTTCGACTACCCTCTTGTTGTCTCTAGTCCTGTCCTCCAAGGACAAACAAAGTGAGTCTAATCCCTGCCCTTCAGATACTTGAAGACTACTATTATGCATATTCTCTCCCTTCCCAATTCTTCTCTTCTCCAAACCACTGTCCATTTCTTCTGAGTCTTAAAATAACATGATCTCCAGTCCCCTTACCATCTTGATCACCTTTTACTGTATATATTGCTTTATAAGAATCCTCAACATATAATGCCCATAATTGAACATAATACTTCAGAAGTATACAGCCAGGGCAGAATACAGTAGAATTATCTCTTTTTTTCCTTCAGGACACTTTCTCAATGAAACCAAGGCAAACATTAGCTATTTTGTCTGCCATGTCACATGATTGACTCATATTACAATCCACTAAAATCCCCATTTTTTAAATGCAAACTACTGTCTAAACATTAATTCCTCCATCCTGTACTTTGAATTTATGTTTTGGACCTCCACATGGAAATGATGGGTATAGTATATAAAACATTTATTCCTATTAATTTTCATTTTATTAAATCTAGCCCGTACTTGGGGTTTCCACCAGCAACTCTGCTTAGTTTGAACTCCAAGAATATCATGCCTCTCACATGATAAGCTGATCACCTGATATCACATTATCATACTGATCAATTCAGTTTGGAGACTCAATACCTCAAGTGTGTTAGCCTCTTTTCCTCTCTCACTATAGGGTTAGAGATTGGAACACTAAACTCCTCCCAAAGCTTTCCTTTATGGAAGGTTTCAATTTGAACTTTCTAGCTAACTTTCCACTTTCCATCAGCATCTCTAATTGATCTGGACTCTATGGAACAACATGTCCCATGCTGGTTCCTTCCCAGTTCTCCCTCCCCTCCACTTTCCAGTTTCCTTTTGTGTGTTGTCTTTTCCCATTAGATTGTAAGCTCCTGGATGGCAGAGACTTCCTGCCACATAGTAGATACTTAACAAATTTTTATTGAATTTATTGAATTGAATGGTTGAGAATTTTTTGGCTACTGATTCTCTCATCCAATGCTTTAGCGCTCTTTCCCAGCTTTGTGTCATGTGTAGATTTCATTAACATACCTTCTCTACCATTAACCAAGGCACTGATAACAATGGAGACTAGCCTAGGAACAATAACAGATCTCAAGAGTGTCCTATTAGAGGCTGTTCTCCAGGTTGACATGAGGTAACTAATGACAACTCTTTGGAGTCTGTCATTCAGCTAGTTCTGAATCTTCCTAACTACACAGTCATCTGATCTATATCTCTCCAACTTGTCCAAAACGATGACTGGAGAGGATTTGTTAAATGATCTGCTGAAATCTAGGTAAACTAGATCTACAGCACTCCCCTGATTTCCCAATGTTTTTTTTTTTCCAGCCCTGATCTCTTATTGATAATTATCTATCCAATTGCCTTCTCAAAAAAGGACACATTTGTGTGTTATCATTTTTTTTGAGGAAGCCCCAGTGCTCAGTGATTGCCGTTTTCTTTTCTAAATGTTCAAAAATCATTTCTTTAATAATACATTCTAGAATGTTGCCAAGAATCAAAATCAAGCTCATGGGCTTATAGTTTGCAGATTCCATCCTCTTCCTAGTTTTGAAACTCAAGACAACATCTTTCACCATATTTCAAAAATTGCTGATGTTGTCCACCATTTGCCAGTCATCCAAGGCTCATTACTTGAACTCACTTATAGAATTTAGGTGCTTTCTGCCATTCTCTTACTTATCATGGTTTTCATTTCCCTTTCCACCATTTTTGTTTAATCCTTGTTAATCCAAATAATACTGTTGGAAGATGAAACAGAAGCAAAATGAATTAATTCTCCCTTCTCTCTATAATCCATTTTTATCCTCTCATCCAACCCAAAATATGTTTTTATCCCTTCTTTGATCCCACTTGTGCCTTCCAACATAGCTTTAAACCACACACACCCCTCTTCATTGTCTTTAGCATTCATTGTCAGCCTGAGCTTATCCTAGATTTCAGTATTCCCTACACTATTCTCACAGAATCACACTACTCTTTTGTGTCATCCCCTACTACTACCCATGCTGGCTTCCATCTATGCATATAACTTGTACAATCAAGAGCTAGGAAATTTCCATTAAAAAACTAGACAGTAAAGTACAAAGCAATAGGCCATTATTTTGGCATATTTTAACCCAAACAAGGAGGGGATCAAGGCTTAAAATGAGAAACACAGGAGCAGGAGCATGGGGAACTATGGAGAAGGGAATAGGGATTTAAGGTAAAGGATAAGGCAAAGTTTGTTACTGAGGATATGGGAATAGAAGTATACATCTAAGTCTCGGTCATCAGAGATGTGAGTTGCCAGAAACTAAAGTGTCCTGGCCTTGATGTCACAGCAAGTAAAGGGTTGAGGGTCAGGGATGGTACACCAGAGTGACTACCCTTGGAATCAGCACAATTAATTTCTGCCAAGCTCTCCAATGCCTTTTCCTCATTAATGAGTGAGATGACTGAGTCCTCCATTTTCCACTCAACAAGAAAGTTCAGCTACTCATATTCATGTTGACTTTTTCTTTTAATAGAGATGGGGAACCAATCTTAGTTCTCTCCTGTGCCTCAGAATTCAGAAGGAAGAAATCCAACAAGAGGTCAACAAATATCTGATCCTTCTTTCTGATTTTATTAGCAGGAGCGTTTTCCAATAGATTAACTTAAATAACACATCAAGATAATTGTAAGAGTTTGATTTGGAAGATGCTTTCACAGGAGCACAGAAGACAAGAATATGGGTAAAGAAAAAGAAGAAGTATGGTAGAACCCCCACTGTTGAACAATGTCTGTAATATTCTGTGACCAGGCAGCATAGACTATCTTATCAAATCTGACTTGCTCTATGAATCCCTGGTCCAGTCACCTCAGTCTTTTAAGGCAGTTCCATTGTATTTCATTCAAATGAATGAAGATATATTAATCACCCTCCATGGGCCAGGCACTGTGCTAGGCATCAGAGATAAAAGACAAAAATGAAATGGTCTCTGCCCTCAAGGATCTCACATTATGCTGGAGAATGTTACAACATATACATCGATAAGTGAATACAAGAAATTTGAATAGGAAGGGTACTAATAAAAGAAAGTTTCCTCCCTTTTCCTCTTCATCATATTCACTTGCGTGTAGCTTCAGAGTTTCATTCTTAAATACTTCACATCCTTCTTAGGTCAGCTTCCACTGAAGAATGTTAAACCATTTGGATTGTTAACCTTTCTCTGAAATTTTTGACACCTACTCTTCCAGAAAGTGGATGGTATTTGTTTCTTCCAATAATGTGAAACCAAATGAACGCTTACAAAAAGTGTTAAAAAGTTAAAAAGTAGAAGTTGGTCTCTGTCCTGGAAGAGACAGTTATACTGGTAAAATATGTAATGTCACAATGTAATATTTTACCTAGAATTAGGGGACCTGGGTTTGAATATTGTCTCAGACACCGGTTATGTGACCATAGAATAGTCATTTAACTTCTTAGTGACTCAACACATCTACTATACTTGCTTTACTAGGTTGTTACATGGATCATATGAGAAAATGTTTCTAAATTACTTTGAAAGTCTTAAAGCTAGTTATTATATATAAAGGCTAGTTATTGTCATCATCATCATCATCATCACCATCATCGTCATCATCATCATCTCAACTCAAAGTTAACAAGGAGAATGAAATGGTCCTTGAAAGAATAGAACAAGTGCTTCAAGGAAGAAATAAAAAAGAATAGGTTTACAAAGGGGTAGAGGAATATTTTAATCTGTGTCCAGAGAGATTTGTGAGTTTGCTTGTTTGTTGTCTGGAAGGGGTAGTGGGATTGGAAGTCATGAGGCAAAGAAAAGGAAGGGAAGAAGTAGGACAGACCATTTGGAGCTCTTCTGGTTGGCTTAGGGAGGGGAGGTGAAGCTGGAACTGCACAGAACCAGCAACTTCTTGAATTCCAAGGCATGGTGATACAGATCTCTGTTCAACTCTGGCAACAGGTAGTAGCTGCAACAGGGGGCACTCCAATGCATCAGCAATCTCTTAGCTATGTATGTGTAGATTACAACCCATCCATGCAGTGATGTGTTGGTAAATATTTAATAAGCAGCTCTCCAAAAGCATGGAACACACTTTTTAGTCTTCATTATTGACATTTTCTCCACCACTTTCTTAATTCTATACAATCAACAAAGTAATAAATCAAGCCCTGGTTTATAACATTTGCTGATTTCTAAGGTACAAATGCTCACACTGAGAATGTAATAATCAGCATTCAACAGCCAGAACAAAATGGTTCCAGCATACTCCATGTAGACCTGTCCATGTTGTATGACTCTCCTAAATTCACCACTTAACACTTACGTACTTTTAAGTGCGCTCCATGTGCTGGGGGCCTTCCTAGGATTATTGATTTGGGCAGTATTGGTAGAAATAAACACTGTTCACCTGTACATTACTCCAAAATAATCCTTGTCCTCCTATGCATGCTCAAAATGACATCTTCTGTCCTTTTCTTTTTTGATAGCTCTCATTACCAACTTTAGAGGCTGCCTCATCTGTTGACTGTGCTAAGGACTCAGTCTCTAGGAATTACTTCATGATGTTTTATTTATGTATGAGTTCTGATTCCTCACATGATGGGATGGTATCTGCTCATTTTTATTATAACACATCACCCAACTTCCCCTCCCCCTCAAGACAGCCCAGCTCCAGATCCTGGAACCTGACCCAAGAGGCCCAGTTTTTCTCTTTGGTTCATTGCCCGTACTCCAGAATTTTACTCCAAAGAAATCTCTAATAAATAAACAAAGCTTAAGTGTAGCTCATTCCTGGGGAGGCGACATGGTGGAATAGAAAGGGGTCAGTCTTGAAGTCCAGATAACTAGGCTTCAAGTCCCACTTATGATACACATAGGCTATGTGACCCTTGGCATATTGTTTAACTTCTAAGTGCCCCAAGGCAACTTCCTAAGACTATAAAGTGCAGAACAGTTGCTGATCTACATTGGGAGAGGAAGCTTCCATTAAAAGCTCCCCACAACAATGAAATCACAGATCCAGACCCCCCAAAAAAGGGGGTTGGAATTCAAACCTAATTTTCTCTAAACATACTAAATAGGGTCCCCATTTCCTACGCAGACAATATACAATGTGGATGTTAGATTGCACTTATTTTACCCCTACAGAATATGTTTACGACATGAAGGACTTAGGAGCCCAGGAACAGATACAAAAACATGAAGCTCTCAAATAACCCATTAACTCCCTCAGAAGAGAATTAAAATTGGGAATTGCTATTGATGCAGTCCTTTCTCATTCCAGTACCAGGCGGGGGTGTGTGCGTGCTGGAACCAGCTTATCCCCTAGCCAATTGTTAGATTTTTAGTGTATGTTTACACCTCAGAAATCAGCAAAATCTAGAAAATCAGGGCTTGATTTATTGTTTTGCTGATTTCTAGACTTAAAGTGTTGGAGAAAATGTTAATGTTGCAGATTAAATTTAAAAGCATGTGGAAGGTTTTGGAGAGCTGCTTTTTAAACTTTAACCAGCACACCCCTGAGTGAATCCCTCTTTCCCCATAGCCTCCCCAAGACTCCTAATCCCACTTAGTAGTTTAGACTTCCCAAAATATAAACAGGCATATTTTGGTGCTTGCTGAATAAGCAAATGTCTCTTATTGGACCTATACTGCCATAGTAACTCACTGGCTTTGCTCTCCTAACAGGATGCTGTGCAGCATCATGCATCAATCAATCAACAAGCATTTATTGATCATCTGCCATGTGCCAGCCATTGAGCTAGGCACTAGAGATACAAAAGTGAAATAATCCCTTCCTTGAGGAGATTTCAGTCAATTAAGGGGAGACAACATATACATATATAAGTATAATTTAAAAATAGATACAAGGTAATTTGTGGAAGAAAGCAGTAGAACCCCGGGGAAATTAGGATAAGGTTTCTTCTAGAAAGTAGTACAGGAGCTATCTTGAAAGAGGGTAGGGATTCTAAGAGGTGGAATTGAGGTGGGAGTGCATTCTAGGCATAGGGAACAGCCAATTCAAAGGCATAGGGGCAGGAGATGGAGGGCGGTGTGTGGAACAGTAAGAAGATCAAGTTGGCAAGATAGTAGTGTTTGCACGTGTGTGCATGTGTGCATGTGTGTGCGTGCGTGTGTGTGTGTGTGTTTGCATGTGTGAAAGGGAATGATGTTTTCTATAAGACTAAAAAGGTAGGATGGGACCATGTTGTAAAGGGCTTTAGATGCCAAATAGAGGAAATTATGGCTGATCATATGGGTAATAGGGAGCTTGTGAAGTTTAATGAGTAGGGGAGTGACATGGTTAGACTTGCACTTTAGGAATATCACTTTGGAAACTGTGTAAAGGATGAAGAGTTCTTAGAAACCACTCAAAGTTGTTCTTAAAACAATATTGGTGTTACTGTATGTACTGTTCTCTTGGTTCTGCTCATTTTGCTCTTCATTATTTCATACAAGTCTTTCCATGTTTTTCTAAGACTGTCAAGCTCATTATTTCTTACAGCACAGTAGTATTCCATCACGATCTTATACCACAACTTGTTCAGCCATTCCCCAATTGATGGGCATTCCCACAATTTCTAGTTCTTTGCCACCACAAAAAGAGCTGCTATTAATATTTTAGAACATATAAGTTCTTTCCCTTTTTCCCTAATCAGAAGCCTATTGCAATAATCCAGGTAATGGGGGGAATAGGGTCTAAACTTGAGTGGTGGCCATGTAAATGGACAGAATAGGGTGGATGCAAGAGAAATTGTGGAAGTAGAAATGACAAATTTTGGCAACTGATTGTATATGTAGAGTGAGTTCAAATGAGGAGTCAAGGATGACACAGGTTTTGAGCCTGAGTGACTAAGCGTATTTCTGTCTTTTCCAGGAATAAAAACTTTAGATGTGTATGTGTGTGATGGGGAGAGACAGGGGAAGAAAATGTGTTCAATTTTGGACAGGAGTTTGAGGTAGCTATGAGAAATCCAATTTGAAATGCTCAGTTTGTAATCCATGTCTGAAAGTCCAAAGAGAGACGAAGTCTGGGATAAGTCTGACAGTCATCAGTATAGAGATAATAATTAAACCCATGGAAGTTAATGAGATTGCCAAGTGAGAGAGCATAGATAGCAAAGAGGAGGAGACCCAGAACAGAGTTCTAGGGGACACCACAGAATGGAAATGGGATATGGATGATGATCCAGCAAAGGAGATTGAGAAGGAGTGGTCAGACAGGCAGGAAGAGAGACAAGAAAGCAGTCATGAAAAAGTCATGAAGGCCCACAAAGGAGAAAGGTATAGATCAGTGATTCCCAATATTTTTTTGTTCTGTTACAACCAGGCCAAAAAAAAATGCTATTGTGAACCCTGAAGGTAATTTCATATACTACTGATAATATTATTTTAGATGTATTCATTGCAAACTTATAATAACTGTAATGATAACAAAACTAACATTTTATATAGCACTTACATATCAGAAATAGTGCCAAATACTTTTACACTTATTATTTCGTGTGATCCTCACAACAACCCCAGGAGACTGGTGCTATATTATTCCCATTTTACAGGTGAGGAAACTGAGGCAAATAGAAGTTAAATGACTTGCCCAGGATTACATAGCTATTAGCACCACATAATTACCCCCAAATCTTCAAATTAAAATCTATAATTATGAAATATAAACTCTTATTCTACCAATAATTATAGAACTCTTTAAGATTATAAAACTAATATAAAATAATTATGAATATTTTATATGGGACATCCTACAAGAATTAAAACTAATTCAGCAAGGCCTCATATGCTTACTATTTTATCTGCAAGAAAATTCTGTATCTTAACAAATTTTATTGAATATAAATATTTTAATGAAATAAGTTATAATTTGGAAGATGTTTAACTATAATTATCATATATAAACTTAATATTGGTGTTGAATTTTTTTATTTGAACAAAGGTTTATAACATTTGGCTCAGCACCAAACAGATACAAACTTAACCTGGTTCTGCAGTGAGTTAATTTCTGTATTTTGATTTAAAACAACATGAAACAAAAATACTCACTCACTCAAATATATAGTGGGAATGATAGGAGAATTTTACGAGCTCTATTGCTGACAGATGATTTTTTTAACTTTTAGCTGCCTCACCAATCTATGAAAGTGAATATAGGTGGGGGGGAGGGGAGGGAGTGGAGGAAAAAAGTGAATAGCTACTTGCAATGTAAAATAGTAATTTTTCTACTGGCTAATGAGAAGTACTGTATTAAACTATAAATGTAATTAAAGTTTAATTGCATATATTGGGAACAGCTCAGTAGCACAATGGTTAGAGCAATGGGCCTGGAATCAAGAAGACTTAAGTTCAACTCTGGCCTCAGATGCTTATTAGCTGTGTGACCCTGGGCAAGTCACTTAACTTCTGTTTGCCTCAGTTTCCTTATCTGTAAATTGGAGATAATAATAACACCTACCTCTCAGGGTTGTCGTGAGGAGCAAATGAGATAATTGTAAAAGGTTTACCACAGTGCCTGGCACATAGTAATTGCTACATAAAGTTAGCTATTATTGTTATGCTGCTTTGATTTGTTTTTTTCCTAAATAATGTTTATATAACTAAGTAACCTTTATAAGAAAGCAATCTCTTCAGACCTGACTTCCTTTCTTCTACCACTAACATATCAGCTACATTCTCACAGAAACTCCGCTGAATAGCTGATCAGTGTTGCCAAACCATTCATTTGAAAATCATCAGATAGAAGAATAGTAACATAAGTAGATGTTTAAATTGGAAAACAGCCTTAATACTGTAGTGAGATATAAAGTTTGTTTCTGCAGATTGTTTGTGATAGTCCAACTAGGTTTCCAACTGGCTGGTAATGTGCATGCCCAGAGATCATGGTTTTCGAATACCTAACATTTGCACTATAATAACACAAATGTTCATAATAGCTTGATCACATGATCACACAGCTGATTAGGTATGATTACAGGGTAACAGAGGGGAATGAGCAAGTTACTGTGATGCAGCATTCAGAGTGCAAAGGAGGTTGTGAACATGGACATCACTTTGCTCTTGAAGGTCAAACACATATGGCAGTTTGGAAACAATTTGATAACAAGTTGAGAAACTGCAAGGACACATTGCACTTACAAGTGGATGGAATTTGATATAATCACTACATGAACACCAAAATCATACACATGATTGTGATGTTTTGAATCAGTGTAGAAACAAACTTATAATGCTTTAAGCATACACATACTTGTCACAGAGGAAAAATACATTTATAATATAATTGAGCAATTATTTACTGCTTAAGGCACCATCAAAGAATTTTCAGCACAAACTCCTTGGACCATCACTGTGAATCCTCAGTGGGTTCAAGAACCTCTAAAAATGAGAACCATTGAATAGATGATGCTCTTCTTTCTCCAAAGAGCATATTGCATCAGGAAATCATATTCTCTCTCTAGTAAAACTAATGCTCAGAATTCTTAAACTTGGGGTTACCCAAAAAGTACCTCCCAAAGCTAAAGCTGTCCAGGAACTTTCTTTTCCCTGGCTTGGCCAGTTTCTCAGATCACATTGCCCAGGGAATTCAGTCCTTAGAACAATATCTTTAAACACCCTTCTCAGACCATATGCAGACAAACTCTTATTGCCAGGAACTGCTGCTACAAGTTGTCATTATTGCTTCTTGAGGAATGGGAAGTGAGAAATTCTTTTTTTCTTCACTCCAAATAAAAATTTAAGGAGAAAGAAAAAGGTGAAATATTGAAGAGAAAAGGTGAGCAAGGAAGGGCTGAGATATATCTCACAGCTGACTTTTATAGACCACAAGGATGAGTGGCTGATTCTCAGTAAGATAATCATAGGACAATCCCCAGTCTCCAAAACCTAATTAGTCCAGTATCAGGGGCCATGCTCACATTCCAATCAGAAATCCCTTCGTTTGCTTCCAAGCAATGATCCATGGTCTTAATTTTCATTAAATTGGTTAGAGAGGTCCTTGAATTGATTAGTATCACCTACCCAATCACTTTATTCTATCATTCCCTAACCAACAGAAGCTACTCCACAAACTGAATTCCAATTATCTAATTAGATCTAATTACACACTTTTTTTTCTTCTTTGATGCTGATCTTTTATCTCCTTGTACTTCCACCGACAGCTTGTCTCTCTAAATCACGTTCACAATTTCTTTCTTTATACAAGCCATTCCCCAATTGATAATTGGTCAAAGGATATGAACAGACAGTTCTCAGATGAAGAAATTAAAGCTATCTATAGTCATATGAAAAAATGCTCTAAATCACTAATGATTAGAGAAATGCAAATCAAAAAACTCTGAGGTACCGCATCACATCTATCAGATTGCCCAACATGACAAAACAGGAAAATGATAATTGTTGGAGAAAATGTGGGAAAATTGGAACGCTAATGCATTGTTGGTGGAATTGTGAAATGATCCAACCATTTTGGAGAGCAATTTGGAACTGTGCCCAAAGGGCTATAAAAATGTGCGTACCCTTTGACCCAGCAATAACACTTCTAGGGCTATCTCCCAAAGAGATCACACAAATGGGAAAAGGACCCACATGTACAAAAATATTCATAGCAGCTCTTTTTGTGGTGGCAAAGAATTGGAAATTGAGAGGATACCTATCAATTGGGGAATGGCCGAGCAAGTTGTGCTATATGAATGTGATGGAATACTATTGTGCTATAAGAAATGATGAACAGGCTGACTTCAGAAAAACCTGGAAAGACATGTGTGGTCTGATGCTGAGTGAAGTGAGCAGAACCAAGAGAAAGTGTACATAATAACAGCCATGTTGTGTGATGATTAATACTGATAAATTTAACCCTTCCTGGCAATATAACGATCTAAGACATCTCCAGTGCTATCCACATCCAAAGAATGAACTATGGAAGTTGAATCGCTGTTTTTTTTTCTCTTCTGTTGAGTTTTGTTTCCTCTTTCTGATGGTTCCTCCTATTGGTTTTAATTTTTACTTACAACATCACTAATGTGAAAATATGTTTAATATGAATGTAAATGTATAACCTATATCAGATTGTGCGCCATTTTGGGGAGGGTGGTGGGGAGGAAGAGGGAGAAAAATTTTAAACTCAAAAGCATATGGAAGTGATTATTGATAAATCAAAATAAATTAATAAAAAAATCCTTAAAAAAAACAATTTCTTTCTTTCATTATCTTGGGATGTAGTTCATCTGGACTAGTGACTTGAGTTCAATGAGGTCAACAGTGGGGAACAAGTATTTATTAAGTACCTACTATGTGTCATTCACTGTGCTAAGCATTTTTGCAAATATTATTTTATTAGATCCTCACAACAACCTTGGGAGATAGGTGCTTCTTATTATCCCCATTAAATAGATGTGGAAACTAAAACAGGTAGAAGTTAAGTGACTTCCCCAGAGTCATATAGCTAATGTGTCAGAAGCTAGATTTTAACTCAGATCTTACTGATTCCAGATCCAGTGCCCTTTCCTGTCTGACTCTTTCTGACCCCACGAACCATAGCACACCAGGCCCTTCTATCCTCCTCTGTCTCCCAAAATTTGTCCAAGCTTGTGTTCATTGCTTCCATGATCATAAGTTACCTTCCCTTACTTAATTACATCTTCTTTTTTAAATGTAGTGGACATACAGAATTTCTCTTAGGAAGCTCAGGTTGGCAGTTGCCTCATCAACTCATCTTTCTCCACCTAACAGCAAAAGCTCACTTTGCTAGCAAGAAATAAGCCAAAAGTCTATACTAATGCCAGAGCCATTTATAGAAATGAGAAATTTTCTTCCTCATTTTTCACTGAACCTCTTTGAAATTGACCAGTACATATACATGGGTTTATACCCACAGGGCCTTCCTCTATGACTGATGAATCACTTCTATCTAAGAGGAGGAAGTTCAAGATGAGAATATCCACCATGCAGTTAAACTGCTACCTGCTTCTCTTATGGTTTTTAAAATCTCATCTATGCATTTATTTATTCATTAATTTATTTTTATTGATTCATTCATTCAATTTATTTGTTCATTCATTTATCTATTTATTTATACATTTATGCATCTATTCACTTGTTTCTTCATTTTTATGCATTTACACATTTGTTTGTTATTTGTTGGATAATTTACATTTCTAAACATTGCTTACATTTATGTATTTATTTGTTTATCTATTCATTTATTTATTTGTTTCTACATTTATTTATTTACTTGTTTGTGTCCCTGAATTCTTTGGTACACAATTTTGGAAGATTCAGAGATATGGTTATCTCATTAGCCTTAAAGTTCCATCACCACTGGGTACACAGAACTCTGGCTTACAACAGTTTCCATTCATTTTAACAGGCACTTTCACTTGGACTGAATCCATAATATTAAAGTTTGGTTTTAAATAAACAAAAAAATGTGGTGAACAATGAATTCCTTGAAAATCCAAATATGCCTCTTTAAACAAGTCCACTTATTATTCCTTCTTGGAATGATTTGTTTTTGCATTGTCAGAATTTTGCTCTTCCAATCCTTCTTCAGCCTTCATCTCTTGTAAAATTGTATGCTATAGGATCCTCCCTATTACTAATTTTTCAAAGTCCATTCTCTGCAATAGACTCCCCCAAAATCTGAGGTGTACTTCAGACTCAGCCCAGCTATTATTTCTTTATCTTAAATTCTTTATCTAGTTTCAATTCAATTCAACACAAATGTGTTAGATACCTACTATGTGTAAGGCTCTGTGCCAACACTGAAGGTAGTTACAACACAGCTTCTGGTCTCAAGTAAATTACAGTCCAGTGAGGGGAAGGACTGATTCACAAATAACTAAGATATAAGTGACGGTTGTTAAAAAAAAAAAAAAGTCCAGAGGAGAGATTCAAGAAAAGTGCTGTGGCAAATATGAGGAAGAGATCATTTTCAACTGGGAGGGATTGAAGGAGGTAGCATCAGTGGAGCTGAGCATTGTAAAAAGGGGAGTGACTTCACCAGCTGGAAATTGATTTGGGGGCATGGGGCAGGGTAGAGACAGTCCAATCTAGGCATGAAAGAAGGCATGGAAAAATAAGGTAAGAAGGAAGGAAACGAAGAGTTGTAGTTCAATTTAGCTGTAATACAGAATACATGAAAGGGAATAGTTTAGGATTGAGGGCCATCTCGAGTCATCCTGATCTATATGTTGCCATTGGAGCCAGATGGCTCTGGAAGAAAAAGTGAGGTTAGTGACTTCGACCAGTCCTGCCTCACTTAAATCCAATTCACTTGCAAGTCAAGACATCACCTTCCTGATGCCATTGGTCCTCTCTGAGAACAAATGACTAACAACAATCTGTGAGCAGTAGTAGCTGCCCCACTGGAGACCCAACTAGCCAGTTCTACTTGGTCAATGCTGCTTCCTTCCTTCTTTCTTCCTTTCTTTCCTTCTTCCTTCCTTCTTTCCTTTCTTTCTCTTTCCCCATAGGCAATCATGCACTTACACATGGGTTCTCAGCCCAAAGGAAAGTGGATTTCTTGAAACAGATCTCTGGAAAAACCAGGCTTTGGTAAGGCCCATTGGGATTCAAATGGAGCTGCTTGAGTATGCCTTAAACCCAAATCACTCTGGCTGTCATTGACTGTCCAATAATAAATCCCAGTTCACGCCTTTGTTGGTCATTGTTTGGGTTTTGATGGCTCAAAGTGAATGTAAATTGTTTCTGTAACCTTGGAGGTCAGAAACCCTGAAGGTCTTCCCCTCCCAGATTGATTTTTTTTATTTGAGTAGGTGAAAAAGCCTGTCTTTTGCCTCATTTCTTACCTAGCCTTAATCATTGAATGGGTACTGCCTTGGATAAACAGACCTGGGAAAGACCTTAACTTCAAAAGGCCAAAGTCTCCCTCTGTTTCTGGGGTCATCTCTAGTCCTCCTGATCTATATCTTGCCACTGGACCCAGATGGTTCTAGAGGAGAAACTGAGGCTGGTGACTTTGCATATCCCTGCCTCACTGAAATCCAATTCATTTGCAATCAAGACATCACTTTACTGATGCCATTGGTTTTCTTCAAACACAAAGAATAATTGAGAATGAAGAATAACAACAATATAAGATAAAACTGAACAAGAAAGTTGGAGCTGGATTGTAGAGGGTCTTGAATGTCAGCATCAGAAGTTTTTTTATTTTTTATTTTATTTAGTCAACAGAAGGGAGACCTGAAGATTTTTAAGTAGAGAAATGACATGATAGTAATATATTCAGAATAGTACTTGGGCAGTATGAATGAGAATTAGTGAAGGGATAGACTAGAGCCAGGAAGATGAGATAAGAAGCAATTGCAATAATCTGGGTAAGAAGAATTGAGGACTTAAATTAGGATGTTTGCATGATTGTAGTGGAAGTGGGGGGAAAAGGGACTAGATGTGAATACTATTATAGTGGGCGAAATAATGGAACATGTCATCTGATTGAATGTAGGTGACAGAAGGAAGAGTCAAAGATGACTCCAGTTATGATCCTGAAAAAAATGGTTTTAACAGAAAATCAAGAAATCGCAGGGAGTGAAAGGGTTTTTGTTTTGTTGTTGTAGCAGAAAGGGAACAATGTCAAGTTCAATTTTAGATGTGTTAAATTTGAGATAACAATAAGCTATCCAGCTAGAAATATCCAGCACACAATTGGAAACATGGGAAGTTATGAGGAAAGCTGGAGGCTGAGGATTTAGATATCTACCCAAAGTCAATAACTGAAGCAATTGGAATGCATAAGGTCACCAGGGGAAAGGGTACATAGAGAGAAGGCAGCCTAGGACAGAACCTTGAGGAACACCCACATTTATGGAGTGGAAGGAAGATTAGAATCTGATAAAACAGACAAAGAAGCTGTCTGACAGAGAGGAGAACCATGAGATTTCAGTATCATGGAAACCAAGGGAAGAGAAGTGATTAAAAATGGTGAAAAGACATGTTCCACAGTAACAAATGTCACAGGGAGACTAAGGAGAATAAGAGTAGAAACAGCCCCATTGACTTTGGCAATAGGATGTTCATTTGTGTTCTTGGGGAAAACAATTTCAGAGGTGTGGTAAAGATGAAATTCCAATTACTTCATCTTTCATGCCAGAAGAGAGTTGATTTGATATTCAGAGATACCTGAAATCTACTTTCCAACAGTCAACAAAAGAACTAGAGCAGGGCAGAAAAATCATGGTGAAACCATAATGTCAGGGGATTCTGACTGAGTTACTCTACAAGCTCCACAGTTCTACAAATGGAATTGGCTTCAAGCATTCTGTGTTAATAATAATTACTAACATTTAATAGTACTTACTAAGTGCCGGGCACTGTGCCAAGTGCCTTATAATTATTATCTGTTTGCATCCTCACACTAACTCTGAGAGGAAGATGTTATTATTATCTTCAACTTAAAGATGAGGAAACTGAGGCAGACCGAGTTTAAGTGACTTACCAAGGGTCACACAGCTAGTAAGTGTCTGAAGCTGGATTTGAACTCAAGTCTTTTTGACTCTAGGCAAAGTGTGCTATGTACTGCTCCACCTAACTGCCTCATAGCATCCCTTGTATCTGATCTACAAGCACAGCATGTAGCAGCAATCAGAATAATTAAAGTAGAATTTAAGACTACAGCATATTAGATTTTCTATTTATACACTTTATATATTTTCCATTTATACTCCCTAAGGTTTATCAAGTTCTTTCTGAAATTGAAGCTTACCTTACTCACACGGGATCACACAGCTAGTTAAGTTCCAAAGCCACAACTAGAAACAATGCTTCCTGACTCCCAGTTGGATACTCTTTCACCAAACCACTCTGATGCCTAATTTGTACTCTTATTTGGAGGGGACAATTGACTTCTTCAGCCAGGTATGTATGAGACTGGAGCACAGGACTCCTAGAGATGTGACAGCTGTCCTCTATGGTTTGAGGGACAATCAAGCAAAAAAAGATTAGATTTGCTCCACATGACCCAGAG
This sequence comes from Vombatus ursinus, assembly GCF_900497805.2. NCBI lineage: Eukaryota > Metazoa > Chordata > Mammalia > Diprotodontia > Vombatidae > Vombatus > Vombatus ursinus. The sequence continues at coordinate 30,460,935 of NW_020954591.1, read as the reverse complement.
GGAGTATCTGGGAGTTGTGAGTGGAAATTGCAGAGAGATCAGCGTGGGCCTCAAGATGGAGAAGAGCTCACTGAATTTTACAGCCCCCCTGGGCTGCAATGGCCTTCCTCAGTAGATGCTGTGCTTCTAATCATAGCCTAGATGGCCCATCATTAGAGATGTTGTAGAGGAGGTACCTGACCAGAAATGGGTAAGGATAGATGACCACTAAGGTCCTGCCAACTCTGAGATTCTTACTGATTCCATAAGTAAGCAATTTTGGGGGGGATCCTGGGTATATTGTCTAATGTGTTTGTTATTATTCCCAACTTCCCGTCATCTTCAAATTTAATAAACATACCTTCTCTGTTGTCATCCAAGACACTGCTGAATATGTTCAATAGCCGCAGGCTAAGTACAGTTCCCAAGTACAGGCCAGCAGAGACCTCTCTCCAAGATGGCATTGGCCAATAATGACTGCTCTCTGACTTCCGTCATTCACCCAGGCCTGGCCCTACTAAACTAGCCCCCATCTGTCCATTTTATCCACAAAACTATCATGAGAGACTTCCTCAAATCCTTTCCGAAATCTAGGTAACTGTGTCTGCAGCATGCCCCTGACCTACTAGCCTTAGAAATACTATCAAAAGAGGAAATAATGTCAATCTGTAATAATCTGTTCTTGATAGTCGTGCCAGGACTTGGAGATCATTGCTTCCCTTTACAGATATTCAGAAACTATCCCTTTAATAATACATTCAAGAATGTTGCCGGGAGTTGAAGTCTCTCATCTCTTTTCTTTAAAAAAAAAAATCACATAATTGCTCTTCCCTGTCCTATATCTCCTTACCCATTCTCTAAAATTGTTCAAAGGTCCTTGACGGTGGCTCAGAATTCACATTGCCCAATGATGTAATTCATTTAGGCCTCGTAATTTGAACTCAATGAAGGCAGGTGGGTATTTTGTTAATACGTCGTTGTTGTTGTTTAGTCACCTTCAGTCATGCCAGACTCTTCGTGACCCCATTTGGGGTTTTCTTGGCAAAGATACTGGAGTGCTTTGCCATTTCCTTCTTGAGCTCATTTTACAGATAAGGAAACTGAGGCAAACAAGGTTAAGTGATTTGCTGAAGGCTGCACAGCTAAGTAAGTGTCTGAGGCCACTTTTGAACTCACAAGAGATGAGTCTTTCTGACTCTAGGCCCAGCACTCCATACACTGTGACGCCTAACTGCACCTTTAAGACATCTTTTCTCATCTTGAATTTTAACTCTTCATTAACCATTTGTGTTCTGTTCCTTCCAAAGAATTATTTTGCTTCTTTTTTCTCCTCAGCAAAGAAACCAGAGGAAAACAAAAATTAAACTATTCTGCCTTTTTGACCCATCATATATAATTATTGTCCTGCTAAGCCCAACAGCAGTACTATTCTTTCTATGTTGTTCCTGTTCCTAATATAGCTGGGCAGGGGAATGGTGTGTGTAATGGTCAGAGGGACAGTATTATTCTCAGCATTTATTACTAACTAATCTCAGTTTATTTTGAATTTTAATGTCCTTGATACTATTCTTACTAGCTTATACTTTTGTATCCATTCTGCTACTTGCCCCTGCTTCCATCTATCCACCTATCTATCTATCTATCTATCCTCTATCTTTATTAAACTGTGTTCTTTTTCTTGCAATCCTATGTATTTTATTTTATACGTTTTATGCATTATTCTGAGAAAGGGCTCATAGGCTTCACCAGACTGCCTAAGGGTACCTATTACATGAAAAGGTTAAGAAGCCCTCCTCTATAGTCCAGTGGCTCCCAATTATTTATAGGATCAAATATAGAATGTTCTGTTTAACATTTAAAGCCTTTCATGACCTGGCACCTTCCTATCTTTCTAGTATTCTTATACTTTTCTCCCCTTCATACACTTTACAATCCATGACACAAGTCTTCTTGCTAATCCTCTAATCCGACTCTTCATCTTCTCTCCCACGTCCCTCTTTACCTTCGCCTCTTAGATTCCCTCGGTTCCTTCAAAACTCAGCTCAAATCCCACCATTTGCAGGAGACCTTTCCTGGTCACCCCAGTCACTAGAGCCTTTTTCTCTGATGATTCTCTGATGAGATTATATACCATCTACTCTATATGTCTTATACATATTTATGTATTCTCTTTCCCATTAGAAGATGTGCTTCCTTGAAGGCACACCGTTTTAGACCTTTTTTGTATCAAAAGAGCTTAGCATTTCAGGCACATAGTAAGCACTTAATAAATGTTTTTGATTGATTACCTGACAGTGGTCCTTTTCTTCTCTTTGTCCTTTGTTACACACTTCTTTTTTTATCCTTTCACCTCCCAACACTGGTCAGGATTTCCTTCTTCTCCTTCCTATCTTGTTTTTTCTTTATTTTTATTCTGAAGACTTTTATTATTTTTTTTATTTTTACCCAAGAAACACTTCAAATCCCCCAGTAACCTGAAGAGTGGAGAAGTATTCTTCTAGGGCTTTTGCCATCTTTTCTAGAAGAAAATTTAATCCATACTTTGGGCATAGCTAGCAGATTTTTTATGATAAAAAAGACAACTACTATATACTCTGAAAGTCCCTGCCAAATTCTTTTCACCTTTCACCCTTATCAAAATAGAGGTACTCAGTCTTCTGTCATTCTATGGTCACCACAGGTGTCACCCTGCTCCTTACCCTGGTCTACAGCCCTTGATGAGAGAAGTTTTTGTGTATTCATAACCATTCTTTTCTGGGAAGTTGAGGCTAGCTTGCTGAGCCAAGCTATCCACTTTGTTGGGTAATTGCAATTTTCCTATCAAAGACTGAAGACCACCCTCAGCTGTGCTGATGCAAATGAGGGGCTTCCTGTCTGAATGCATTTACCAGCTGCTTTTTACCTCTTCCTTCTCTTCTTTCTTTTCTGGACGAATTGTTGCAGACCTATTCCCATTATCCACTGTCTTCTGACCTGTTTGTATCATAGATGAGGAGCAGTGGTCCATAGAAATTGCCCAAAGTCACATAGGCAGTATAGTTATCTCTTCCACATCACAGAGGTTAGGGGCATGGTGCCCCAATGATCTGGAAAACCCATGTAAAAAATTTTTACCCTCCCTTTGCAATTCAAATGACACAAGATATGAGAAACTCAAGATGCAAAGATCACCATGAGATGTTACTTGTAAGATTGCCGTAAACACTCTTGCCATCCCCAAACCAGTATGTAGAACTGTGGTTCTTTTACTACAAATTTAAATATAAAAAAGAAAATTGTGTAGCTGTTCATTTGTTATTAAACAGTGAAATACATACTGCACAGGTAATATTATACATAACAGTATATACATTTTATGCATTTACGAGTTACTAAACTTTTTAAGATATCTCAACGTTTCTAGTCTTTGTGTGTCATCTGCTGGTTTTCATGTTCTTTTTTCAAAGTTTAACTTTTTCCTTATTTTAACTTTAAAAAAGAAATTGTATATACTTGTGGTATTAATAGACAAAATATGTTGATATTATACAATACTGCCCATGTATTTTATGCATTTCTGAGTTCCCAAACTTTTTCTGTGTCATCTGCTGGCTTCACGTGCCAGCTGTCACTTCTGCAAAACTCCAAAAAAATTTTCCATTTAATTTCTTATGCTGACCTACAATATGTTGAAACCACAATGGGGAAAGTCATGATGTGGAAGGGATAGCTATAATTAACAAACCTAGGGTTCTTTGAACCCGTTTTCTTATTCCAAATCTTTTCACTACATTTCATCAACACTGAGTATACTCAGAGGACATAGAAATGGTAATAGGACATCTGAGGACAACCAATAGAAATGTTATAAGCCAAAGACTTTCTGCAACCAAGTGAATTAGAGAGACTATTTATGTGGCTAACTGTAGCTATGTCTTTGTAAATGCTACCTTCTATAGGAAGCCTGCCTGGATCCTCTTGTTTTGTATCAAACATCCCTCTCAAACCTTGCATAGCAATTTATTCCATAATTCTCTAATGAATTTATCATTCCCCTGAATCTGATGGTTTGACGATGATACCTTAGTGACAGGGCCAAGTTTACAGAAGTGGTTATTCAGGATATTGTTGGTTGTCCTTCTTAATAAAATGAATTAAAGTCTTCTTATTTGTATTGGTGCAATGGGTAGGGTAACAAACTTAGAGTTCAAATCCTAAGATACTTCCTAGCTATGTGACCCTAGGCAAGTCACTTAACCTCTCTCAGCTTCAGTTACCTCATCTGTAAAATGGGAGGAGGGATGGATGGCCTTCAAGGTCCCTTCTAGCTCTAAATTTATGATTCCACGATCTCTGAATACATCATTGCCTTATTGAGATTGCATAATTAGGCATCAATGTGGTCTAATAGCACTGGACAAGAGTTCTCCAGCCTCTTTGGGTTCTTCAAGGTCTGTAGTCACTTCAAGAACTTCTGGCTTCCAGTTTTGAGAGAAAAGATAGGCAATGCCAACCCCATTTCAGTTGGCTGAAGGGAGGCTAAGACTCTAGGAAGAAGCCCAACATGAGAGAAGCTAGCAGTCTCCATTATGTCTTTATTCCTAGCTTGCTACATTAGAGGTTTCATGGAACCCTTTGGGTGTGATCTGGGCCTTTCTATCTCAGTTGAGCTGAGTTATCTTACTCCCAATGGGAGAGCTCCTTCACTCTGTATTGTCTGGTATATATTCTTCTGTATATACTTGCTCTGATTTCTGTTTTGCTATTGACTTGGATAAATGTTCAGTGTAGAACTGGTATTTGATGGGAAGGTATGTAATGCCTAGGGTCTTCCTTTCCCCATAAATGAATAGCAATCAGAAGTTTAGCTTGAACTTAAAAACTATATCTCCTCTAAGGGTGGGGAGGCCGCACAACTGTTCTGTGAAGTTTGGATTCTGTCAAAGGACTGCACTTGAGGACCTAGAGGGCCACATGTGGCCTCAAGGTTGCAGGTTCCCCACCCGTGACCTAGATTAATAATATTTAGAGCAGATAAATACAATGCTAACCTGGTACCCCTTTTCTCTGAGTAGCCAAGCTTCTGGTCCCAATCTCCTGCTCCTCCTCCCAAGGAAATAGACTGCCTTGGAGAAAGCTGCGAGAAGACTAGGCTAGAGATGTCTATTCTATCTCCCTTTGAGCCACACAACATACTCCTACTGCACATGTGGGGGATAGGCTTCACCACCCATAGTTCTCAATGAGCACTTTTCAAGTGCCTACTATGTGCCAGGCATTCTGCTAGGTGCTGGGTATACAAATACAAAAATGAGAATCCCTACCCTTAAGGAGCTTGTATTTTCCTGAGCATGATTCATCATGCTCACCGATAAGAAAAGACAGAATATTTTCAAAAATCAAGATGCAGTGATTTGGGGGAAGGGGAACAATCAGCTGAAGAAGGTGATGTGAGCTGAAGGACTCCTTTGGTGGGAGCCAAGGTTTCCAAGAAGCAGCAATAGAGGGAGGAAAGTAGCTTATGTCTGAACAAAGATACAGATATGGGAGATGGAACATCTCATACGTGGAATATCAAGGTCAATTTTGCTAAAGCAAAGAGTATAAGAGAGGAAGCAATGTGTAATCAACTTGGAAAGAAAATCTAAGAGAATTTTTATTTTACCCTAAAAACCCACAGAAGCTCCTTGAAGTGACCGAATTAACTTAGATCTGTTTTGTAGTTATTTGTGTTGGTGTTTACTTTTTATAAGGTCCAGGAAGGCAAGAACTGTTGCATTATCTAAATGGATCTCCCATAACCTAATGCTCTGAACAAAATAGATCCTTAATAGCTATTTGCTAATATAATTTGCATCTTAGAATTTGAGAACTTAATGGACTTTGATATGTTATATTGTGTTATATTATATTATGTTGTATTATATTACATTATAATATATCATATCATATTGTATTAGGTTATATTATATTACATTATGTGATATGGTATGTTGTTTGGTTAGGTTGTATCATATTATATGATATGATATATTATATCATGTTTGGTTAGGTGGTATTGTATTACATTATGATATATCAATTTATATTATATCATATTGTATTGTAATATATTGTATTTTAGATGAGAAACCCAAAAGAGCTTCCATAATTTGGTAATTCTAAACCTAAATTTAAGGTTTAGAAATCACTTTCTCTGAGGACTCTGTGAGGTAGGTAGCTCAAGTATTATTATCCTCTGAGGCTCAGAGAGATTAAATTATTTGCCTAGGGTTATATAGTTAGTGGCAGAGCCAAGACAGAACCCAGGTCTCCTCCATTTCATCACTGCCACATAATTACTGACTATTTGCCCAACACTGTACTACATTGTATTGGTCTAGTCATCTTGTACCCAAAATAGTATAATGGCTACTGAAAAGCCAGATAAATGTTGCAAAGGACCTTATCCCACCCCCTCTGAAAAATAATAACTACGGCTGCCCCAGAAATAGAAGACTGACTCTCAGGCAATTTTCACTTTGGTGAAACTACAGAAAGAGTATGGTGCCACCTGCTGGCCAGAGGCTACATAGCTGGCACCTAATATGGTCTATCTCATTCCAATCCAATACCGCCCCTGTGCGGTGCAGGCTCCCCTCGCTCTCATCACCACATGTAGAATGTGCATGTAACCCTTCCAGTCCTCCTTCCCTCAGCCCCCCAAGCTGGGAACACTTGGAAAAAGAGGCAGGAAAGTGACACTGGAAAAAGAGATGGAGCATGGAAAGAGCTAGCAGCCTAGGACCAGGGGAGCCAACTGACCCCTCTGCCTGGCCAGCTAAGATCCATTATGAAGCCCTCCTGGGAGGAAAACTAGTGGGGTGGGGGGGAGATGAGAACCATAATACTTGATTAAGGTCAAACCTAAAAACAGAGGAAAAGAGTTCAAAGGAAGGAATCTGCTAGGTCACCAGGCAGCGGCCACAAGGATGCCATTTAACTCAATGCAACTAGTATATTTATTAAGCAGATGTTGCCAGTCAGTCAATAAGTATTTTATTTATTTTATTTTTCAATTAACAAGCATTTATTTTCTCTCCTCACCCTCTTTCCATTTAAAAGAAAAACAAAACCATTGTACCAATAGTCAAGCAAAAACTGATTCTCACATCGCCCATGTTCAAAATTGTATGTGTCATTTTGGATTTTGAATCCATCACCTTTATCAGAAAGTGTACTGCATGTTTCCCAAGAGTCCTCTGGAATTATGGTTGGTGTTCTTAAGTTGGTATGGAGGTTCTTAAGTCTTTCCAAGTTGTTTATCTTTACAATGTTGTTATAGTCATCATTTCCCCCATTTTGCTCACTTCCCTCTTCATCAGTTCACACAAAAAACCCCCATTCAACAAACATTTAATAAGTACTTACAATGTGATAGGCCCTAGGGATTCAAAGAAAGGCAAAAACCCTTCGGGAGTTCAGAGTCCACTGGGGGGGACAACATGTGAATATCTAGGTACATACAAGATAGACACAGAATAGATGGAAGGTAGCCTCAGAGCAGAAGACATTACCTACTGCGGAGACCAGGAAAGGCCTCCTGCAGAAAGATTTGAGCTGGATCTTGAAGGAAGCCACAGAAACCAAGAGGTGGAGGGCAGGGAGGTCAGGTCATGAAGAACTTCAAAAGTCAAACAGAGGACTTTAACTTGGATCATGGAGGCCAAAAGGGGGTCATTAGAGTTCATAGAGCAGGATAGTAAGGCCTAAAGGAACCCTAAAGTTTAGATAAATGCCAAAATGTAGAATACAACAGTAGGTTGTAACAGTACAACAGTAGGGGAAAGGCACAAAAACACAGATATCTACAATACACTTTATTACACAAGTGTAGAAGTAGCTTAAAAAAAGGCTCCCCTTGTCCCTTCTGTCCCATGCAGTTATCATGCATGATAACTGTCCCATCCCCTTTAGTGTTAGTCTTATTGAATGCATTATTTACTTTCCCTCCACCCACCTCTCCTGAACCCCTTGCAATCTGGCTTCCATCCCTACCACCTACTGAAACAACTTTCTAGGAGGTCATCATTAACCTTAGCTTCTTTCAAGGCTCAGCTGGAGTGCCCTTTCCTCATCCCTCCCCCCCACCCAACTCCCCAAATTATTTTATATTTACTTTGTACATTTCTTCCATTTATTTGTCTACATGCATGATGTTCCCTACCCCTGTTTCCATCCCTTTGGAAAGATCATAAGCTCCTGGAGGGCAGGGATAATTTTTTTTTGTCTTTGTATCTCCAGCACCTAGAATAGTGCCTGTCACATAGTAGGTGCTTAATGAACACTTTTTATATGAACAAGTCTAATGGGGGAATTTAACACATATCCAAATAATCATAATTTTAAAATTATACAATAAGAGCATGCAAAATATATGGGATGTCTGAAGGAGGAAAGATTATCACTTTCTTCTGGGATGAGGGAACACTTCCTGGAAGAGGTAGCATTGGAAATGTGCCTTAATGGATGTATAGAAACTCAACAACCTAAAGGGGATAGAGTTAGAAGGATATTCCAGGCACAGGACAGTAGCATAACCAAAGACAGAGTTAGGGAACTGTTGGGTTCATATGGAGCACCTCCAGTGTGTAACCCATTTTGGTGTATGGAGTACATGGAAGGGGGTGGTATGAATTAAAGTAGGATGATGCAATAAGATATGAAAGGTAGGGTGATGCAAAATTGTGTAGGACCTTGAAGGACTTGAGCTTTATTCCATAGGTAATAGGGAACCAGGAAGGGCTTTCATCAAGAGAATGATATGATCAACTCTATAGTCTATAATATGGAATATTAGTCTGGTGATGCTTTTTTTTTAGGCAGTTGGGGTTAAGTGACTTGCCCAGGGTCACACAGCTAATAAGTGTCAAGTGTTTGGTCTGAAGCCAAATTTGAACTCAGGTCCTCCTGACTTCAGGGCCGGTGCTTTGTCCACTGTACCACCTAGCTGCCCCTCTGGTGATGCTTTTAATGACAGCTTGGGACAGGAAGAGATGGTACATGTTGGAAGACCTGTTAGAAAGTATTGCAATCATCCAGATGGGTTGTACTGAGGTCCTACCCGTACCAAGGCAGAGACAAATTTGATGATGTAAGAGATGGAATCACAAGTACTCGGACAAATGATTTACATAAGCAACAAAAGAGAAAGAAAGAAGATAACATTGACATTTCAAACATGAAAGACAGGATGAATGTTGATGCCATACAGAACAGTGGAAACAGAAGGAGGACATGCCTTGGAGAAAAGGTAAAAGGTTAAAGATAGGACATGTTGAGTTTGAGATGTATATGGGACATATGAATAGAAATACTTCATGGATAGAGATTCAGGGGCAGAGCACAGAAAACATGGCAGGATAGAAATGTAAGGCTCATTTATATGGAGGAGAAAGTTAAATTTATGGGAGTGAATGAAATTACCAATGGAGAATGCATAGAGCAAAAGAACACATATCACAAAGTTCAGAAAGAGCCTTGTGTAGAGTAAGTACAGAATCACCTACTAAATTGAATTGAAGGAAGATGAAAAATTAAGGAAGGAATACCTAAAGAGTGTAGGAGAACCAGAAGAGGAAATGTCTTAGAAAGCAACTGAAGAGAGAGTACCCTGAAGGAGGGAGTCATCAACAATACCAGTTGCTGCAGAAATCAAGGAAAATGAAGACTAGTGATTAGGAAGTTAATAATGACCTTCTAGAGAGTTGTTTCAGTAGGTGGTAGGGATGGAAGCCAGATTGCAAGGGTTTCAGGAGAGATGGGTGGAGGGAAAGTAAATAATGCATTCAATAAAACTAACACTAAAGGGGATGGGAAAGATTACATGATAACTGCATAGGACAGAAGGGACAAGGGGAGCCTTTTTTAAGGCAGGGGAAATATGTAAGTATCTCATAGGTAGAAGACGATTGATAGAAGCCAGAGAAAGGACATGGGTGGGGATTGGATTAAAGGAACAGTTATGAGGATCAGTCTTAGCAAAGAATACCTCTTTCCATGAGGCAAGAAGAAAAGAAGAGATTGATAGTGCTCAGAAGTTTTGAATAGTACAGTTTGCAAAGTCATCACCTTAGAACTAGAAAAGACATGGCCATCTAGCCCAATTTCTGCATCTTAGCAGTAAGGAATGAAATAAAGCCCATGGAGATTAAATGATTTGCCCAAGGTTACAGAGGTAGCAAATGTCAGGGGTGGGAGTTAACCCAAGTACCCACTGCTCATTATATTATACCATATTACTTCCCTTCAGGGTTAGTGGAACTACTTTCAGAGAGTCTCAATCATTTCTTGTCTCAGAAGAAAGCTAAGTCTGGTGGTAGAAGAACAGGAATTGGGACTACTGGTGGTGGCTTGTGGAGAGATGAAAAGGTCTGGAATAATTAATGTGGAGGATAAGCCAAGGAGTCAATAAAAGTAGAGGGACTGCCAAGTGGCAGCAAAGGCCAAATTGAGATTATATACCAGATCTACCCAAGGGAAGGGCTGAATTGATCAGGATGTTGCTATATCTTATCTTCCTAACTTATAAAATGCTGTTTACTCTGATTCCGGACTTAGCCAGAACTTTCTCATTCCCTCCTTGTATTTACCTTCATCCCATTATATTATTTATCAGTATACTGTTTTTTTTTCTTTTTTAAAATTGAAATCAGAGGCTTAGGCAGTGCCTATGCATCACAGTGAAGTGAAGGATTGAAACAAGTACCTGGATAATTCTCATTCCTAAACTTGAATTTCTCCATTGGACTCTGAGCTCTTTGAGAATAGGGACTATTTTTCTGCCTTTCTTTAAACCCTTGATGCTTAGCACACTGCATGACACAGTAGGTGCTTAATACATACTTATTGACTAGCACCAGCTAGCTAAATATTTTAGACAAAAGTGTGAGAATAGATTGAACTGGCCAGATGATTATTTTTAAAAAATACTTTCCAGAGTAGTCCATTTCATTTTCAGATGATTGAGATGGTTAGGGAGTTATTCCTGATCTTAATTTGAAATCTGCCTGCCCTGTACCTTCCATCAATTAATCAGTCAATAAGCATTAAGCACCTACTGTGTGCAAGGCATGGTACCAAGTGCCTTCCACCCTCTGTCATTCCTCTTTCCTCTGGAACCAAACTGAATAAATCTACACACTCTTCCACAAGATAGTCTTTCAATCAAACATTTGAAAAGAGGTGTCATTGTTAGCTATGCTATATCATCTCTTCCTCTGCCGATCTTATGGCAGGATTTTCATTCTCCTCACTGGTCACCCTCCTCTGGGTGTGCTCCAGTTTGCCGATGTCCCTCCTGAAAAGTGGCCAAACTGAACACAACATTCCAGATTTGGCTAAATTGTTGCTGAACACACTGAGAATATGAGAATTATGTTTCCCTCATTCTGCACACTATACCTCCCATTGTCCAGCAAGACAACATCTCCAGCCACCCAGCTTGGGGAGCAATTTGGAACAATGTCCAAAGGTCTATAAAACTGTGAATATCCTTTGCTCCAACAATACCATCCCAAAGAGAATAGAGAATAGGAAAAAGAATAGGAATACCTATATGTGCAAAAATATTTGTAGTAGCTCTTTTTGTGGTGGCAAAGAAATGGAAACTGAAGGGGAATGTTCATCAATTGGGGAGTGCTGAAGAAGTTGTAGTATATGATTATGATAGAAGCCTGTTGTTCTCTAAGAGATGACAAGCTGGAGGGTTTCAGAAAAAACTGGGAAGACTTATATAAACTGATGAAAAGTGAAGTGAACAGACCCAGAAAAGCATTGTGCACAGTAAGAGCAGTATTGTAATGAGATCAATCATGAAAAGACTCTGATTGATACAATGATACAAGATAATTTCAAAGGACCCATGATGAAAAATGCTATCACCTCCAGAGAAAGAGAACTAATGAACTCTGGGTCCAAATTGAAGCATATTTTTTTCTCTTTCTTTATGTTTCTTGCTTTTTATTTTTTTTTTTTGCAACATGGCTAATATGGTAATACGTTTAGCATAACTTCACATGTATAATTAATATCATATTGCTTTCCTTCTTAAGGGGTGTGGGAGGGGCAAAAAGGAGGAAGAGAATTTGGAATTCAAAAAAATTTTTAATGAATGTTAAAAATAAGTAAGTGAATGGATGAATTTTATTTAATAAGACAACACCCTTCTTTCTTCTTAGCCTAATTGTCATTCTCTTCCAACTGCCATTTCAATTGAAGAAGCAGTTTACAATACATATGCTATTTACAAGGCTCTCCACCAAGTGCTAGAAAAACAGGCAAAATGAAAAAAAAAAGTGTTCCTGACCGCAAGGAACTTAGCTGTGTATATCCTGCTGTGAGTATTCTCCCTTTCCCCTTTCACCCTCAACAAATACTCTTTGCCCTGGTGATCCTAGTATTGCTCTTAGAGATATCTTCTTCAAGATTCCCCTCCTGGATGAGCCCTCATTCTGAAATAAGAATCCTATATTTTGTTTTGCTTGACTGTCCATATTTGTTTCAAGGATTTTGGGTTTTTTTTATTTTTTTCAATGGGGGTGGGCATGTGAGAGTAAAAGAAAACAATAGCTGATATTGTGTGACTCTGAGTAAGTCACAATCTCTGTCTGCCTCAATTTCCTCATCTGTAAAATGAGGACAATAACAACACCTACTTCCCAGAGTTATTATGAGGATAAAATAACATTTGTAAAGTGCTTTGCAAACCTTGAAGTGCTAGCTATGAATATTAAAACAAATCTTTATTAATTGAAAAAATCCATTTCAAGTATTTTTAAAAATTTAAAAGAAGCCTACAGAGCATGAGACTTATCATCAGCCCAAGGAAGGAACACGGCTTTATTTATTTGTTCTTGCATAGTCCTAGAGAAATGGGGAATTATTTGGTGGCCTGACATATAAGTCCAGCCTGCTGGTGAGGTGATCAATCAACAATAAATCTCAAATATTTATGAAACATCTTACGTGTGCCAGACACTGTTTTGGAAACTATGAGGAATTCAAATATGTATATACTATGGAGTTTACAATCTAATTGGGGAAATTAATTGCATGCACATAAAAAGATAAACTATCTTTACCCAGTAGAATGTAAGGTCTATTTTAATTTTTTTCTTTGAATCCCTAGCATTGAGCACTTCCTTCAAGACTCAATTCAAGCAGCCTTCTACCTAATCCTCACAGCTGCTGGTGCCTTTCTTCTCTCTCTAATACTTCACATTTATCCTGTATATGTAAAAGGCAACTTACCATAGTGGATAGGGAGCCAGGCTTGGAGTTGGGAAGATCTGGGTTCATTCAAGTCTCACTCTAACACTTTCTGGCTGAGCAAGTCACTTAAACCCTCAATGTTCAAGGCAGCTCTCTAAGCCACACTGCTTTGCCAGAGGGAATTTCTTCATTTATGCATTCACTATACTAGTGAAATCACAGACCCAGTCATTGGGTCTTATATGTATATGTACATGCCTTATGTAAGAACTCTCTTTCTTGTTTTTGTATACCCAGCATGTAGCATAGTACCTGGAACATAATAGGCACTAGATAAATGTTTGTTGATTGATTATTTAATAATTATTTGTTGAATTAAACTGAATAATTAGCGTAGTGCCTGGCACATGGGAGACATTTAAATGTTTATTGACTGTAATTCAAGGCAATAAATGACAAGTGTCAAATGAACTTGTTTTTTGTTTTTGTTTTTTGTTTTTTGTTTTGTTTTGTTTTGTTTTTTGGTGAGGCAATTGCGGAAAATGAAGTATTTTAGACAGAAATTGCAAGGAAGAAATCACTTAGGGCTGAGATGCTCAAGGAAAACTTTGTGGAGAAGACCAAAATTGATTTAGGCCACATAGGATTGGTCAGAATTAATTAAGTGGAGAGGTTAGAGGAGCTTATTCGTGAAGGAATCAAGGATGGAATGGAGACATGGGAGCCAGTGGGAAAGCTAAGAGACCAGTTTGCCTGGAATACAAGTTTTTTGCTTTGTTTTTTTTGTTTTGTTTTTTTAGACAATTGGGGTTAAGTGACTTGCCCAGGGTCATACAGCTAGTAAGTGTCAAGTGTTTGATCTGAAGCCAAATCTGAACTCAGGTCCTCCTGACTTCAGGGCCGGTGTGCTATCCACCGCACCACCTAGCTGCACCCCCGGGAATAGAAGTTTTGGGAGTAGTGGGACATAAGGTTGGAAACTAGGTTGGGTCCAGATTGTGTTGAATGCCAAGTTGAGGAGTAAGGACTTGAGTTTAGGCAATATGGAATCATTAACAGTTTTTTCAGCAAGGAAGAGAGTTACATGATGAAAAGAGTGTTTCAATAATTTTAATCTGATGGCATTATATTGGATGGATTAGAAAGTGGGTAAGCTAGAAATGGAAGATAGGTAAGACAATCTTGTTAGGAGAGTGGTTTTGATGTGAACTCAAAATGAAGAGGGTGTCAGACACACCCATCCTCAAAGGGTATTTTCCTAAATCAATGTCATTCTGGCTCATCACATCTCTGTAGGTTGCCTCTAATTTTCATTTTGCAGATGAGTAAAGTGAGATCTAAAATTAGAACAACGGTCTTCTGGTCCCCAGTTTTCTGTTCTTTCCAATGAATGGTGGAGGAAAATTCTCCAGAAAAAAAGCCTGGGGCCTTGATTTTAATTTTTCCTACCATTTCTCTGTAGGCTTGGCCCTCCTACTTAGCTGGAACTTTGGGCAGGTGTGTTCATTTAAGAACCACTGCTCCTTCGCCATCTGGCTGCCAGTTGAAGACGAGGACCCCAAGATCCCCAGCACATGCTTTAATAGAGCAAAATGTTTGCCTGCAGGCAGCCATGAAATTGACTGCATGCTTTTGGAATGTGACATGCTTTGTGACTGTAACCACCTAATGCCCAAAATTCAAGTGAAATGCAGGGGAAGGCCACCAAATAAGCTGAATTAGTGGACCCAGACTGTCAAAAGGCCCCAGAGTAATGTCTCTGGCTTTATGAATGTTCATTCTAATACCATCTATTCTAAACTTTTAAGGCCAGGACTTGCAAAGAAGTCAAACACCCAAGCATATGGTGGAATCAAATGCCCTCTCCCTAAAGCGATTCCACGAGGTACTTATTGGTGAACTCCGTAGAATTTGCTTCTGAGTATAAGATCGGTACTTAATAAATACTTGTTACTTTTGCTTTTCCAGGAGGGAAGGAGCATCAGTGGCTAGTGCCCTCTGGAAGCTGCTTAGCTTCTTAGGTGTCTTGGAGATTTCCTTGGCTTGCTTTGTGGCACTTGTACCCATACTGACCTCTCTCCTCACAATGAGTTCTTTCTGTCCCCAGGGTAAGGTCTGCATGTCACTTGCCTGGAAAAGCACCTGGCTCACCTAAGGGCTATAACCCAACAATAAAATGAACTGAGTCCAAGACCTGGGCCATTCAAAATACATTTTAAATTAGGGTCCTCCTACCCCCACCTTCCCCCCAAGCATGATCTTATTGGCCTCTTCAACTAAGTTTCAATGCAACTCATCCTCTGGGCAAGGCCCAGCTCCAAGGAGTCCAGCTGGGTGCATCTGGCCAGGGAGATTAAATTATTTTTGAATTCCTAACTGAATGTTCTTTTAATGGAAACTTAATGACAAGCATTGAAATAGATTTCCTCCATAACCCCTCCTCCCTCTTGCTCCCCACACATGGCTCTGGGCTGCCGTGGTTCCGATAACCTTTATTCCCTGCCCCTGGACTTTTATCTCCCCAATGACAAACGGCCTTTGCTGGACAGAAAGAGGAAATTCCAGTCATTGTTCTCAAACTTCTGGCTTCCAAAATAAAATGCTCTATCTCCTCTGTCAAGCTTTGATTGACATTCTGCTTCCTGTAATGGCTGGCAATAACGGCTAAGGGGCAGGGCCAACACCCAGCTCATTTGCATATCTGCCACCCCATGGGATGGAGGGGAAGTTTGTGCCTTTATACTATAGGATGATTTTTTGAATCATAGAATCTTAAGTATATGAAAGGGTCTTAACAATCATTTTGGTTAACTGCTACATAAAACATGATGCCATTCGCTATTTTCTAGTTAAAAGGAGCAGTGTAGTACAGTGGGAAGATCTGGGTTCTAATCTTATTTCTACTACCTTTGTGACCTTAAGTGAGTCACTTAACTTGGAAGGCCTGCTTTTTTTCTCCCTTGTTAAATGAGAGAGTTGGACTAGAAGGCCTTAGAGGTCCTTCCACCCCCAAAGTGATTATCCCAAATGAGGACCTCCCTGCAATGGGGAACTCAAAGCATCCTTTTCCATCTTGAAGTTCTGATTGTTAATAAAGTGTTTGATTATTTAAAAAATTTGGAGATGGCCAGCTGGGGCGGGGCTCAGGAACATCCACTAGACACCTAACAGAGTCAGAGAGGCATCTTACTTACTTATATTTCAAGAGCTGACAAAAAGGGAATCAGAAGGCCTGGTCACAAGGGTTCTTGTCAGGAAACTCTGAGTAAGCCAAATATTTAGTTAGGAAGAATTGATCCTCACTGGAAACTTGACTTAATCTTTATCCCACTCTCCAAATGCAGAAAAAGTCCATAGTTCCCTATTTCCCCGAATGCCCATCAGCCACTCCATCCGAGTCAGGTTCCTTGTCCCCAGAATATACCTGAGTGATGTAGGAAAGACAACAATAACAATCACAAACACTTGAAGTAGTCACACAAGGATGGATTTCAGGGTCTGGTTGCAGGCCAAATTCACTGGGGATAATTTGCCAATGAATATGACACCAAAGCTGAGATCAGTGTCCAACACAATTCAAGGCAGAATGCCCGAAGAAGTATGGTGTTTATGTCTCCCCCAAACCTTCCACTCCAACATTCTAGTTACATGTTTGTTGTTTCTCATCTTAAGGTGGGGAGAAGTTAGCAGGAAGTGAGTTATTTGACTCTACTTTTCATTTTCATTTTCCATCAGTGGCTCTGCTTGGTTTTTACTCCAAGGACATAATGTCCCCTCCCCGGATAAGTTCATCACCTGAAATTTCATCATCATGGAGGTTGATCCAGCTTTGATACTCAATACCTGCTCAGTACTCTCAGCTGCCTCTCCCCTCTGATTGCAGAGTTGGGAGGTAGAACAATGAATTCCTCCCAAAGCCTTTCTTTGTGGAGGGCTCAGAACTTTCCAGTTAAACTCTTATTTTCCACCAGCTACAGATATCATGTCCCTGTGTCAGTCAGGCACCTTCCAGTACCCTCCTTTTTAGTTTCATTTTATATATTGTTTTCCCTTATTAGATTGTGCAATCCTCGAGGATGAGGACTGTCGTTCTTTTTCTTATTTGTACCCCCAGCACTTGGCATAGTACATTGTAGGCCTTGATAAGTGTTTATTAACTATTAACTATTGCTTAACTACCCATTGTAGAGTATCAGCAGAGGAGTCGAGTGACACACAGGACTCTGAGATCATAGGACATAGAGCCGGAGGAGACCATAGAGATGACCACGTCCGACACGTGCTTTTTAAAGATGAGGACGTTGAGGCTCAAAGGGGGCAAATTACCTGCCTAAGGTTACACAGTTAGTAAAATAGGGGTGGGGTCCAAACTCAGGCCCTATACCTCCAGATCCAGGCCTTTCTCCCTCTACCTCCGATGCTACATCTTCCCGCTTAAGATGCTGTAAAAGGCCTTTATACCCTTTAGTTCAAAATCTTTAAAATTGTGTATCCACAACCTCCCTTGGTCATCCGTCCCAGTGTCTTATAATCCTTATGCCCGGATTTTTCTTCCTGCTCTTTATAATTCATGCCCATTCTCGGTACAAACTGAGAGGGCAGCTCCTTGTCCCTTCTTGAACATGACAACTTTTCATATAGAACTCCCTCCTTCTTTCCTTTATACTGACCCTTTCCTTTCTGATACTAATAGATTGAAGTCTTGTAGCCTTCCCTCCCAGAATCATTTATGCCAAACCTCAATTCTAGTGTCAGAGTTTGCTCTCTTATTTCCAAGGTTCTCCAAGAGCCAGGGAGCATTAGAGCTAGAAACCAGATCCTCAGAGTCAAAGATCCCATGGCAACTATGCTATATTGGCATCATTCAGGAGATCAATGGCAGTGGAAATACTGACTGCAGAAAGGTAGGCCTCAGGCCCTCTGGGAAGAAGCAACAAATGAGTTAGAAAGGATAGGCTTTGATCTGTATTCACCAATTCAATCCATTTTTTCTACCTTACAAAAATAGCAACAATACATGAAAAGGGGGCACAAAGAACAGGCAAAGAATAACCAATTTAGTCAAAGGTTCTTTGTGGCCCAGAAAACTTAATATACCTCCCCAGGGCACTTACTGTTTTCATACATTCACTAGCATCTTGTCCCACACAATGCACATTATAAATATTGAGTGACCCATTTAAAATCATACTCTAAGGGCAATAAGGCAAATCTATTCTTTTCAATTCAATAAATATTTGTTAACACTTCTTATATACAATGCACTATACCGAGTGCTGAGGCTATGAAGACAAAAATGCCCTTGAGGAGCCTACATTCTACTGTGCAAATACAACATGCCAACCGATAAGTAAATAGGTAAGTAGAAATACAGTAATATAACATAATTTTGAGAGTAAGAGGGCACTAAAAACTTTGGAGATTACATGAAGTCAAAAGCAAATCACATAAGGACAAGGGTAGGTGAAGACAGATATATCAAAGTCAAATTACAATGACTTAGATGTGACTGTTCATTTCCCATTTGGCAGCCCTCCTCTGGACTTTGCCGTCATGTCTCTGAGCTTCATACCACTTCTCGTATGTTGTCTTCCCCCAGTAGACTGTAAGTTCCTTGAGGGCAGGAACTGTCTTTCTTTTTTTTATTTTCTTTGGGTGTTCTCAGTGTTTGATACAGTGCCTGGCACATGGTAGGCACTTAGTAAATGTTATTCAATTGATTGATCAAACAATAGATCAGGTTATTAGACCATGATGAAGATAAGACTACTCTTGTTCATATGTCCAGGGCTCTCCAGCAGAGTCAGTTCTTCATTGTGTGTTGAATTTAAATGAACAGCAATTTAGTCCCTGTGTGAGGTGCTTAGTTTCTCTGTTTCATGGCCATGGAAGGCACTGATAGCCATCTAATGTCACATTGGCTCACAAGGACCAAAGTATGTAGATGGATCAGCCCATCTACTTCATCACTACTTAAAAAACAAGACACATTCCTTGCTAATAAGAGTGCCATAGCATTACTCCATATACTATGATTGTAGAACAGCATTATAGTAGAAGGATAATGACTACAAGAGAAGTTGTCTCTTCTTTGGGTGTAATAAGATAGATACCCAGACAATAAGTGTATTTTATTTAATCACCTCCCCAACCCCTAATAAATCTACCTGTCCCCAAGAAAAAACCCATTCTATCTGCAATTGGTTTTTAAAATAAGTTTATTCTCTAATGATAAGTGTTGCTTTTGAAAAAAAGCATTAAGTATTTACAAATTTTATATATTAATTAACACTCTGTCAAAAAAAAAAAAGAAGATTCCTGCTTGGAATTAGGTACCATCTACTATAGTTCACATTCAAAATGGCAGAAGGAAGGGACTGAATAAAACCCAAGTACACTCTTATATCCTGGGTAACAGAAGGAGAAGGGGATCGGGTGGAGGGAGAAATGGAAGACTGGTCAGTTTCTTGACTGCTTCATTTCATTCCATTAATTATTTATTCTCACTTCTCTTTTGGAAGGAGCTAGGTCATAACAAGCCCTAACAGACAAGCCCAATGAACCTTCTCTGAGGTTTTATTGAGCTTCCATTTCAAGTATAGCTTCGTACCTTTAAACTCCTTGTTGGATCTCTTAGGAAGACAGACCATGCCCAGTATAACACAATTTTCACTTATAATCCCAGTCAACACTGGGAGAACATAAAGGTGTCTTTTGGGAAAATAGTATCACAGCTTTCAAATCAAGTATTTATCTTTGCAAGGAAGTATGGGTACAGATTCCAATTCACTGACTTAAGACGTGTCTGTCTATACATACAACATGGAACAGAAATTTGAAACTGTTAAGTTGGCTAAAGACCAACATGGGTCTTGAGTTTATTTGGCTCTTTCAGAAAATGGGTTAGGCTCCAGATCTCCACTCCACTGTAGGTGTGGGTAGACGCAGCCTACGTGGGCTCATCTGTGTTGAGCAATTGCTGGACTTTACTGGGTACCATCACTCAGGAGTGGGAAGTGTGGCCCATCGCCCAAGAGTTATTTTTAAAGTTGGATCTGTATGGTTTAGCTGCACAGTTACTCCCTTTGTTCAACAGCCTCCACTTCTTTCTGGCAGGCTGGGTTTTCTTCTCTAGTTTAGCCCATGTTTCATTTGATGGAAGACAGTGTTGTAAGAGGAATGATTCTCGATTCTCAGCATCAACTGAATCAAGTGAGAATATAGCTACCCTGAGAAATTCACAATTTCTTTGAGGGGTGGTGGTATGGAGTAGGAAAATCATTCTTTGAGATCCTATTTTTGAACTTCAAAGTGATATTTGTGTGTTCCCTGCCACTGTGAATAATTCATGAACCACTTTTAACTTTCCTGAAAAAAAATCACCCAAAATGAGTACTTCTATGGCTGAGGCCTTTCAATCAATTCATTTCTTGGGGTTTCAAGTTTCCTTATGTAGAAATCAAGGAGGTTGGACTAGATGTCCTGTGAGGTCCCTTCTATCTCTAAATCCATAATTATTAGTTATTGATCCCTGCCGTGTATTTATTGGGGCTAATTTTCATTGGGACACACCATGTAAATAAAAGTCATGAAAATCACAGGGGACAGCAGAAAATAGTTAATGACAATGTAGACAGCCAGGCTAGATAATCAAGAAAACACATTCCTATTTTGCCTCTTAATTAAATTTGTGGATTTTCCCCCATCTCAGGGGTGGGGAGTCTTGGGCCTCGAGGTCACATGTGGCCCTCTAGGTCCTCAAGTGCAGCTGTGAAGACATTCAGTCAAAGGGCTGCACTTGAGGACCTAAAGGGTCACATGTGGCCTCGAGGCTGCAGGCTTCCCACCCCTGCTAGGTAATTATCTCAATTCTCCAGCTTCCTTTACTTAGGTAGACACCATCAGTAACACATGATCTGTTGCAATGACTCTGACTTAACACAAAGTAAAAATTTGGACAGATCCTCTCCTTCAGAAGACCATCCATATGTCAATCATCAATATTGCTAAAAAGAACCCCAGCTTGCAAAGGGTGGGGAGGGTGGCATTGAAATTTGCTTACTTCACATGTTCATATTGGTTCAACTCAACAACAAGCCCTGAAAGTTAAGAAAGTGAAGGCACTAAACTAGCCCCTAGGAGCTCAGAGCAAAAATGAAGTAGCTCCTACCCTCAAGGAACTTACATTCAGATTGTTTGATGACCTAATTACTTTAAAGAGACTCCTATATACTACTACTGCCTGCAATTGGTACTGCTGTGTTCTATAAGGTCAGACCGCAGAATGCAAAGAGTAATAGTACTCATTAACTTTCTTTGAAGGTTCTTGATCTGTTTAGGTATCCCTAAAAATTCTGATTGATTCTCTGTGTTTCTAAGTTATCATGTACCGTAGTATTTTTGCTTTGCTTATGCCAAATGGCTACATTTTGGTATCATCTGTTTCACTGACTTCTGCCAGGACAAAGTTGGGATTGTCATAACCTCTCTTCAACCTGGCTTTGGCATCTTTCTCATTGTAGAGGCATAAGGCACAATGCGGGGTATCCACTGCCACCGTCTTGCCGAAGTTATGGAAATCTACTCTATACTTCCCTTCCTTGGTCTTGGACACCATAGGGGCAAAACCATAGCCCCATAACACTTCCTCTGGGATGTAGGAGGTCCGGGCCTGACAGGTGGCACTAGTGGATTCCACTGTTCCCTCTAGAAACACCACCAGTTCAAAGTCCTGCTGGAGAATATTTTCAGGTGCCATGTGGAAAAAGGGGCTGTTATGGTCAATCACGTGATAGATGGTCAATGGAGAAATAAAGAACAAGTTTTCATTGCCTGCATCAATCACAAAGTTGATATCTACCTGGTCCAAAATAATGGTCTCTCCCTCAGGTGTGACTGTGGTCCTCAAGAGCTTGCCATAGATGTGACTGCCAATCAAGAGGCTTTTCCTAAGGTTAGCTACCCGGATCAGGAGACAAAGCTTCCCACCCCGTTTGCTGATGACAGCATTCTTACTGAAGGTGATGGTTTTGGCTCGTTTCTTTGGTCTAGAGATCTTGGCTAAAATGGCACCACACATGAAAGCGTTGATTATAACTCCAAGGATGGACTGGAAGACAAGAAGGAAGATAGCGGTGCCACATTGTTCTGTCACACACCTGTAACCATAACCGATGGTAACTTGGGTTTCTAGAGAAAATAGGAAAGCTGAAGTTAAGCCATTAATGTTATCTACACATGGAGTATGGTTGCTAGATGGATGAAACTCTGGAAGATCTTTATGTATGTAGGCTACCGCGTACCATAGGAGGCCAAAGAAGAACCAGCTGCCTAAGAAGACAGCTATAAAAATGGTCATTTTGTACCTCCACTTGAGGTCAAGAACTGTCGTCCAGATATCCACAAAGAAGAACAACCTTGATTGTGCTTCCACATTGCCAAACTCTATGTTACACCTTCCATCTTTGGAGACTAGCCTTGCTCTCCGTTGGGAATGTCCAAAAAGGTGTATAGCAAAATATTTCCGGAGATATTTGAACATCCTTTCTGTCAACACTCCAATCTGGAAAACATATCAAAGTTAAAAAAGAAAAAAATTATAATTCTATTTATAGCTACAGTGAGGGAAGTGACTCATGCACACAGAGTTAGCTATGTAAGGAGAGATTTTACATTACTATGTTTGTTATCAAGTCAGTTGGGCTAACTGAGGGGTATGGACTGGTAACCAAAATTCTCTAAAGGAATTCTTTACTGAAGGGAGGGCTAGGATGCTTAGATATTTAGTAACAATAGTTTTGTACAACAAAGTCAGATTTCTCTGTGGTATCGTTAAAATTTAATTAAATTCAGTGAGTGTTCCTGGAATGCATTTTATATGCTCAGCACTATCTAGACACAAGATCAGGCTATTCTAATGGGTCCCTAGACCAGATCTCATGTCTCAGTGGCTCTCTGTAGTTTATCAGGATCCCAATGAGTAAGGAAGTAGCCAGAATCAACCTGCCCCACCTATCATCTCATTATTCAAAGATTTCATTATTAGGGGCCAGCTGTCAAGAAGTAGTCTCAAAACTTCTTTACACAATGCCATTCCACCCAGTTCCTCAAAGCCCTTTCTAAAACAATGGCTCACTGCCTCTCTGAGTGAGGCAAATGTTACTCTCACGAACTTCATTTTACAGAAAGAAACAAAGAGACTTTCTCTTAAAAAATTCAACTAGTTACTAGTGGAACCAGATAAAAATTTAAGAGTCCTTAATTATTAGTCTTTTGTCCTGAGCATTGTTTCTCACACAGAATTTGAGAGTTGGGAGAACTTTAAAGATCCTCTAGTCTGAACTCTATCATTTTATAGATAAGGAAACTGAAACCTTTATCTCAGGTGACACAATTAGAAAATAGCACAAGCAAGACTAGAGTTCATATCTTCTGAATGCCAAGTCAGTCAGTCAATGGGGATTAATTAAGCACTTACTATATGCCTGGCACTGTGCTAAGTACAGAGAATACAAAGGGAAAAAACACACTTTGCTCTCACAGAGCTTACATTCCAATGGGGGCAGGGGTGGGGGAGGTGGAGGGGCTGTTAATAACTAGGTGTATACAAGAGTGAGTAGAAGATAATCTAAAAAGAGAAGTCATTGCAACTGAAAGGTGGGGGAAAGATTGGTAAAGCCCTGCAGAAGGTGGGATCTAAATTAAGTTTTAAAGAAGCCAATGAAACTGAGGCAGAAACCAATGTTCTTTCCACTACACCATGCTGTCTCTCTAGAAAACTCACTTTTACCACCATCATCATCACCCCAAAAGAAAAGATAGAAAGAGTGAAAGGGGTTCTAGTGCTCACTATGCTTAGTAATACCTTCTTGGCACTTTGAATCAAATGCAAATGTAGTTTTTAAATAGAATTCAAAATTCCCCTTCAGCCATCTATACATTCACAAGATCCAGGAAGTGAAACTGACCAGAGACTGGCTCTAAAGAAAGGAGATGCTCACTGATATCTTGTTCACTGCCTCAGCCAGGTGAAAACAAAGAAAGGCAACACTAGGTAAAAGTGATCATAATTCAATTACTGCTGTCTCATTGCCTACTTTGTTCGTACTTGGTAAACCTTAAAGCAAAGAGTAAATGTGATCTAATATTATTGCTATGTGCTAACAGAAGAATACTCCTAATCCATCCCCCACTCCAACCCCTCAAACTTGAGCTAGAGGGCCCAGATACAAGAGAAACTGCTTTATTTGTCTACACCAAGGATAGAGCTACCATCCTGACTTCTTACCCCTATTCTGAGGCAAATGTGGCTCAGAAGATAGAGCACTGGACATGGAGTCAGGAAGATCTGAGTTCCAATCTAGCCTCTGATACTTACTAGCTGTGTGACAAGTCACTTGGGCAAGTCACTTAACCTGTTTGCCTCAGTTTCTCATCTGTAAATTGAGCTGGAGAAGGAAATGACAAGCCTCTCTAGTATCTTTACCAAGAAAACCCCCAAAAGGATCACAAAGTGTCAGGCATGACTATAAATGATGAAACAACAGCAAACAACCTTTTCATGGTTGTGACAATTAAATGAGATAATTTTGTAAGTGCATCGTACAACATCTGGTACATAGTAGGTGCTATGTAAATGCTTATTCCCTTCCCTTCACATTTCTCACCCTCACCCGTTCATGAACCTTGTCCCCAAATACACAGTATTTCAGACTCTCAATAGGGCTTTTCATACAAGGTTACCTCACTTTACCTAACAGGGGAAAGGAATTTTACATGATGACTTAGATAATGATTAGGACACTACAATTTTAATTGATCTGTAATTGTCAATGATACCTCAATATGAGCTTTGAGTTTTTCTTCATCTTTCTGAAAATAGCTGACATTTATAGAGCACTCTTCATACATGATCTCATTTGATCATAGGATCATAGATTTAGAACTGTAAGGGATGTCAGGAGCTGTGTGACCCCTTTATTTTACACTTAAGGAAACTGACACCCAGGAAGGTGCAAGGTTACACAGGTAGGTTGGCATCAGAGGTGGGGTGTGAACACAGGTCTTCTTGACTCCAAATTCAGTGTTCTGTTCTTTTCACTGTACCACATGGCAGGCATCATAATCCCCATTTTCCAGAGAAGGAAACTGAGGCTCAGAGAGGTTCAATGACTTGACCAGGTCACACAGTTTAGTATTGGAATCAGGAGTCAGATCCTATGTTTCCTGACCTCCACTGCAGCAGGATCTACTGCTGTTCCTTACCTTGCTTTCACAACACAATATTTTCATGAAATAGCTAATAATCTGTAATCCATCGCAAATGCCCTGACTTTTATAAAGAGAAGAATCCTTTTTTAAATGGGAATAATTTCCCACTAATTTTCTTTTGGGTGAATGTCATGTTTTCTTAAAACTAAGTACATCTGTATAGCTACAAAGGCAACATTACCAAACATGTGTATTAGCCCAGCCTTGCAAGGTGTGAAATAAATGCTACCATAAGTCTCTGATCCCTCCCTTCCCCACCTCCAGCACCCTACTCCTTCTCAGGTTTACACAGCACTGGCACCAACAGTCCTTCCTCTGACCAAGGGCTGCTTTCTCTGGGAGAAGCTCAAAGTCAGTGCTGTGGACTATTCTTTATATGCAGAATGGTTTCTTTTAAACCAAGCCACTGTGAGGTCTGGCAGATAGGAGAAAAAGGTTCCTATCCAGATTCTCCAATCAACTCCCTGTGTGACTTTGAACAAGTAATTTATCCTCTCTGAGCTTTATTTTCCTTATCAGTAATATTAAGTGTTAATTCCTACGTTAGAATGTGAGCTGCTTGAGGTGTTGTTATTGTTCAGTCCTGTCCATCCTGTCCAAATGGTTTTCTTGGCAAAGATACTGGAATGGTTTGCCATTTTTTTGTCCAGTGGATTAAGACAGAGGTTAAGTGACTTGCCCAGCGTCACATAGCTAGTGAGTGTCTGAGGCCAGATTTGAACTCAAGTTTCCCTGACTCCAGGCCCAGTGCTCTATCCACTAAACCTCCTAGCTGCCTCCTTCCTTTAGGGATTTTTTGGCCTTTCTTTGTAACCCTAGCCTTAGCACAGCACCTGATAAGTAAGAAGCACTTAATGAATGTTTGTTGACTGACTGATTGACTTGCAAGGTCCCATAATGCTCATAGGATCATGAATGTTAGAGTTGAAAGGGCCCTTTGAGCTCATCTAGTCCTCATTTTACAGATGAGGAAACCAAGGCTTAGAGATTGGAACTGACTTGCCCAATGTTACACAATTTGTAAGTAGCAGAGACTAGATTTCAATCTAGATCTTCTGACCTCAAATTTGATGTCCTTGGCACATCACATTAAAACATGACCATCCAACCATTAAACTTTCTGGGCTGCAGGTACTCAGTGTTTTGTTTTGTTTCTTTTAACTTAAATTTTATTTTTTAATGAGAATAAATCTAATTTCTTTACCTTCCACATCCCTCCACCCCTTTGAAAAATTAAATAAAATAAAAATTCTTGTAACAATCAGACAGCCAGTCAATAAATGTTTATTAAGTGCCTACTATGTGTCAGGCACTGTGCTAAGAACCAAGAATGTTTAGTCATTTGTTTTTTGGTTTTTTATTCAGTTGTGTCTGAATCTTTGTGACCCCATTTGGGGTTTTCTTAGCAAAGATACTGGAGTGGTTTGCCATTTCCTTCTCCAGCTCTTTTTTTAATAGTATTTTGTTTTTTCCCCAATTCATGTCAAGAAAATTTTTAGCATTCATTTTTACAAGATCTTGAGTTCCAAATTTTTCTCCCTCTCTATCCTCCTCTCTTCTTAAAATGGTAGGCTATTTGATATCAGTTACGCATGTGCTATCATGTAAAACATATTCCATATTCATCACAGTTGTGAAAGAAGAAACAGAGGGGAGGAAAACCATGAAAAGGAACAAAGTGAAAAAAGTATATTCTATCTGCATTCGGAGTCCATCAGTTCTTTATCTGGATGTGGATAACATTTTCCTTCTTGAGTCCTTTGTGTTTGTCTTGGATCACTGGGTTGCTGAGAAGAACTGATTCATTCATAGTTGCTTATCACCCAATGTTGCTGATACTGTGTACAACGTTTTCCTGGTTCTGCTCATTTCACTTTGCATCAATTCATACAAGCCTTTCCAGGTTTTTCTGAAATCTGCCTGTTCATCATTTCTTACTGCACAATAGCATTCCATTATATTCATATACCACAGCTTGTTTAGCCATTCCTCAATTGATAGGCATCTCCTCAATCTCCAATATTTTGCCACCATGAAAAGAGCTGCTATAAATATTTTTGCACATGTAGGTCCTTTTCCCTTTTTATGATCTCTTTGGGATGCAGACCTAGCAGTGGTATGTTGTTGATTAAAGGGTATGCACAATTTTGTTGCCCTTTGGGCATAGTTCCAAATTGCTCTCCAGAATAGTTGGGTTAATTCACAACTCCACCATCAGTACATTAGTGTCCCAATTTTCCCACATCCTCTCTAACATTTATCATTTTCCTTTTTTGTCATATTAGCCAATCTGATAAGTGTGAGGTGACAACTCAGAGCTGCTTTTATTTGCATTTCTCTAATCAAAAGTGATTTAGAGCAGTTCTTCATATGCCTATGGATAGCTTTGATTTCTTCATCTGAAAACTGCCTGTTCATATCCTTTGACCATTTATCATATGAGGAATGGCTTATATTCTTATAAATTTGACTCAGTTCTCTCTATATTTGAGAAATGAGGCCTTTATCAGAGACACTTGCTGTAAAGATTGTTTCCCAGTTTTCTGCTTTCCTTCTAATCTTGGTTGCATTTGGTTTTGTTTGTGCAAAAGCTTTTTAATTTAATATAATCAGAATTATCTATTTTACTTTTCATAATCTTCTCTATCTCTTGTTTGGTCATGAACATGTAACTCACCTAACTTCTCCTTTAAGAATGTGGATGTTATACCACTTAGTGCATGTATGTTTAGCATTGATATTGCTCCATTATCTATGATACCTTTTAGCAAAATGCAGTTTCCTTCCTTATCTCTTTTAATTAAGTCCATTTTTGCTTTTGCTTTGCCTGTGATCAGGATTGCTCCCTCTGCTTTTTTTACTTCAGCTGAAGCATAACAGATTCTGCTCCAGCTCCTTGCCTCTACTCTGTGTGTGTCTCTCTGTTTCAAGTGTTTTTTATAAACAACATAGTGTAGGATTCTAGTTTTTTATCTACTCTGCCATCCACTTCTGTTTTATGGGAGAGTTCATCCCATTCACATTCACAGTTATGATTACTGTGTTATTTCCCTCCATCCTATTTTTCCTCCTTTTTGTCCTCTCTCTCCTTTTCACCCTTTCTCTCCTCGACAATATATTGCTTCTGTCTACAATCTCCCCTCTGCCCTCTCTTCCATCAGTCCCCTCCCCTTTCACTTAATCTCTTCCTCTCTTACTTTCCTGTCAGGTAAGAGATTTGTATCTTCAACTGGTTGTGTATATTATTCCCTCTCTGAGCCAATACTGATAAGAATAAGATTCAAGCAATGCCCATTGCCACTCCTCACCTTTCTCTCCATTGTAATAGGTTTTTCACACCTTGTCATGTGAAACAATTTACTCCATTCTACCTCTCTCTACCTTCTGCACCCAGTGTACTCCTCTTTCTTATGCCTTAATTATTTTTTATGTCATTCCCTCAAATTTACCTTATAGCCATACCTTCTGTCTATGTAAAGTCCTTCTAGCTGTACTATTAGTGGTACATTTTTAAGAATTACAAATATCATCTTCCCATGTGGGAATGTAAACCATTTAGCTCCATTGAATCCCTTATGTTTTCTTTTCCCTTTTTACCTTTTTAGGCTTCTCTTGGGTTTTGATATTAGGGATCAAATTTTTTGTTCAGTTCTGGTCTTCTTCTTATGAAGGCTTGAAATTTTTCTATTTCCTCTTCTAGGGTTGTATCCCAAAGAGATCACACAAATGGGAAAAGGTCCCACATGTACAAAAATGTTTATAGCAGCTCTTTTTGGGGTGGCAAAGAATTGGAAATTGAGGGGATGCCCATCAATTGAGGAATGGCTGAACAAGTTGTGGTATATGAATGTAATGGAATACTATTATGCTATAAGAAATACTGAGCAGGCAGACTTCAGAAAAACCTGGAAAGACTTGTATGGACTGATGCTGAGTGAAGTGAGCAGAACCAGGAGAATGTTGTACACAGTAGCAGCCATGTTGTACAATGACTAATGTTGATAGATTTAGACCTTCTCAGCAATGCAAGGATCTAAGACATCTCCAAAGGTCTCATAATGGAAAGTGCTATCCACATCCAAAGAAAGAATTATGGAGTTTGAATGCAGATCGAAGCATTCTATTTGCTATTTTTTTTGTTTGGTTTGGTTTCCTCTTTCTGATGATTCCTCCTATTGGTTCTAATTCTTCCTTTACAACATCACTAATGTGAAAATATGTTTAATAGGAATGTATATGTATAGCCTATATCAGATTGCTTGCCGTCTTGGGGGGGGGAGGGAAAGGGAGAGGGAGAAAAATTTTAAACTCAAAAGCTTATGGAAGTGATTGTTGATAAATCAAAATAAATTAATAAAAAAAAGAAATTCTTCTATTTCATTGAATGACCATTGTTTTCCCTTGAAGTGTTGTGCTTAATTTTTCCAGGTAGGTGATTCTTGGTTGTAGTCCTAATTCCTTTGCCTCCTGGAATTTCATGTTCCATGACCTCCGATCCTTTAATGTTGCATCTGCTAAGTCCTGTGAAATCCTGATTGTGGCTCCCCAATATTTTAACTGTTTCTTTCTGGTCATTTGCAGTATTTTTTCCTTGACCTGATAGTCCTATAATATGGCTACAATGTTCCTTGGAGTTTTTATTTTGGGATCTCTTTCCTGAGGTGATTGGTGGATTCTTTCAATGCATGCTTTACCCTCTGGTTCCAGGATATTAGGGCAGTTTTCCTTGATAATTTCCTAAAACATGCTGTCCAGGTCTTCTTTTTGATTATGGCTTTCAGGTAGTACAATGATTCTGACATTGTTTTTCCTGGATCTGTTTTCCAGGTCAGTTGTTTTTCTAATGAGGTATTTTACATGTTCTTCTATTTTTTCACTCTTTTGAATTTGTTTGATTGATTCTTGATGTGTCATAGAGTCATTAGCTTCCACTTGCCCAATTCTAACTTTTAAGGAGTTGTTTTCCTCAGTTAGCTTCTGTACTTCCTTTTGGACAATTGTACTTTTTAAGAAGTTGTTTTCTTTTTCCAAGCTGTTGACTCTTACATCACTCTCTTGCATCTCTCTCTTGCATCATTCTCATTTTCTCCCAATTTTTCTTCTCCCTCTCTTATATGATTTTTAAGCTCCTTTTTGAGCTCTTCCACGAGTTCTTTCTGGGTTTGAGATCACGTCTTGTTTTTGTTTGGGGCTTTGCCCATAGGTGTTCTGACATTGTTGTCCTGCTCTTAGTTTGTGTCTTGATCTTCCCTGACACCAGAATAATAATATGATAATAATCACTTTCTATAGTCAGATTTTTTTTTGTTTTTTTTTTTGCTCATCTTTTTTGGGCTTTTTCTTTTGTTTTAAATTTGAGCTCTGCTCCTAGGGGGAACGGGGCCTGTCTTAGGCTTCTTGTGCCAGGAACTGCCCTGGCTGTTTACCTGATGCTGCACTGATGTTGCCCTGAGGCCCACAGGGGACCCTAGGGTCTGGTGCTGTGCTAAGGGTATGGAGTTGGGGTGGCTAGCACTGCTGGAGGTGGTAGGGATCTGGCAGTTTACCTAGAGCAGAGCTGGAGTCCTAGTGCTGTTGTCCGGTACATACTGAGGCCAGTGGGATTTCCTGTGCTCCCCCAGGGCTACACTGAAGCAGTCTGGCTGCTGGAGGCTGCCTGTTTTCCTGTGGATGTCTGGCTGCTGATGGCTGCCTGTTTGCCCAAGGCTATGCTGAAGCATGTGGCAGTTCTCAGAGCTGGAGTCTGCCTGTTCTCCTGGCTAGGCTGAGGCATGTAGTGGGTCTTGGTCTTGGCATTTGCCTGAACCACCACACTGGAGCTCAGGATCTCCCACTGGTTTGCTGAGGTGGGGCTTGCTGCTAGCTTGCTGGGACACTTACTATCCTGGACTGTGCTCCCCTTTTACCCAAATGAGAAAGACCTTTCTTGACAATCTTCCAAGTTTCTTGGGCTAAACTATTGTTTCACCTCATGTTTTTGCTGGTTCTGTTGTTCCAGGATTTGTTTTGGGGCACTATTTTATGGTTGTGTAAGGGTAAATGTGGGAAAGTTATGGTTACTCCGCCATCTTGGCTCCTGGGAGTCTGAATGTCCAGCTCATTTTACAGATGAGACAACTGAGGTAAATAAAGTTAACTTGCCCAGGATCACACTGCCAGAAAGTAGCTGAGGCCAGATTTGAATTCAGGAATAAATCTTCTTGACTCCAGATCTGGCACTCTGTCCACTGTGCCACCTCGCTGCCCAAACACCGAGGATACAAAAAGTGGCAAAAGATAGTACTTGCCTTCAAAGAGCTCAGTCTAATGGATTTAACAAATATACATTGCCAAGAATAACCAGTTCTCTCACTGGCTGTATCCAGTCTTCTTCTGTATCCCTGAGTCATTTATCTCTCTATCAGAAGATAGATACATACTTTGTCATTAGTCCTCTGGATTCATGAGTGATCATTGTGTTCATCAGGGCAACCAGATGGCACAGTGGATAGAGTACAAGGAAGATCAGAGTTCAAATCTGGCCTCAGACACTTACTAGCTATGTGATCCTGGGCAAGTCACTTAACCTCTGTGTCCCAGTTTCCTCATCTGTCAAATGGGAATAATAATAGTACCTTCCTTGCAGGGTTGTTGTGAGGATCAAATGAGATAATAATTGTAAAGCACTTAGCACAGCATCTGAGACAGTAATTACTACATAAATGTTAATTATTATTGTTATTTATTATCTATTATTGATCAGAGTTCTTATGACTGCCAAGGCTGTAGGCATTCGATGTTCTGAATTTCATTACCACTCCTTTCTGAGTCTGAGTCTCATACACCCACTGTCCTTCCTGACATTGCCTAGCAATTAGAGAGGAATGTGGTACGGTGGGAAGTGTGATGTAATAGGAGTTCAGCGACCTGGGTCCAATCCTGTGTCTTACTATTTGTATGACATTGGGCAAACCACTTAAACTCTCTGGGCCTCAGTTTCCTCATCTGAAAAACGATGGTCTCTAAAATTCCCTGCAGTTCTAACTCTATAATCCTATGAACTTGTGGTTAGGAAGAATGATTTAATATCCATCTTCTAACCTACCCTGTTTTAGCTATATTCTGAGCACTGACCACCAAGAGATATCGAGTTTACCAGGTGTTCATATAGTGTCTATGCATATACACACATACACACACACATACACATGCGTGCATGTGCGCATGTATGTATGTATGCACACTCTCACAGTTATTTGCCAGCTGACGATAAAATAGCATCAGAAAGAAAGAAGATTTGGCATTAAATTCTCCATACAGCATTTACTATCTGATTAGGGAAAACTTTCCATGGCTCTCTCTCACTGGATTCTTTGAACAAAGTATGGCATTTATATGAAATGTTTTTTACAAATACTTGGTTAACTCAAATCTGTCAATTTATTCAGTCATGAAAAGAATTCTACCTAGAAGATAATAGGGTACAGAAGAAATTCATCCTCTGCTAAAGCCATTATTCCCATAACAAACCTATTACTCACACTTCCAACTTGGCTTACACAATGGAGAGTGGTTCAGTCTAACCACAGATAAAGTTGATATGTATTTTACAGGTTATTAAGAGATTACTAATGTTATATTATGTAACACACGTGTGTTTTTAGGTTCCTTTCTGTTGAAATCAGCAAATCTTAATAGCAAGCAAAACTGTACGCTGGCTAATATTTACCAAGGTATTCTTAGGGACCTAGCAAAACAAGTGGATTACATTATTGCTGTTTTTCTCTTCAGTGCCTGTGCATTCCTACTGCTCTAATCAGCAAAGCTCCTTATAGTTTAAAATCTTTATGTAAACTTCCCAGTGTTACCTGATCTATATATTTAGGCAACACCCCAGTAGCATATGCAAAACTTGGAAGTCTAAGGGTTGAGGGGGTACCAGGATATCAACCAGGAAGCCTCAGTTATAGGAACATAAATGGGAATCCTCTTCTTAAGTTTTACTAATTCAACAAAAGATCTATACATAAACCTTGAAGCCTCTAAGGAACTATAGAATCATGTGAATGGGACTTTAGAGATTGTCTAATTCAACCTCTTGTCCGTTGCTAGAACTTTCTCTGTAATATCCTTGACAGGTACTCATCCAAACTCTGCCTGAACACTTCCATTGACACAGGGTTCCTCCTAAGGTTGCCCATTCTATTTAGAACAATTCTCATACTTAGGAAATTCCTCCTGTTGAACCAAAACCTGCTCACTGGTACTTATTCTGTTCTCTAGAATCACATAAAGTAATGCCGTTTGACAGGCTAGAACCCTAGGCCAAATATGAGAAGATGATATTTATTAGCACTAATTAGTATTAAAATTTGCTTTTATTCCCTTGGTAGTAGTAAATGTAAAGCTTATCCTAGGATTTTAAAAAATCATCTTCACAAATATAAGAGATGTGGCTCCAGACAGTAGCTTATCTAGAAAAGATCTAGAGGTTTAAAAGGACTGCAAGTTTGACAAGAGTTAGCAATATGAGAAGAGAGAGATGAGAGAGAAGACAGAGAAAGAGAGAGAGAGTAAGAGAGAGAGAGAGAGAGACAGACAGACAGACAGAGAGAGCAAGCCTTACAGGAATAAGGGAATGAAAGCTCTACTGTACTCAGTCCTGGTCAGAATACTCACAAAGTATTGTGTCCAGTCCTGGGTCCCATCTTAGGAAGGACTTTGATAAGCTAGGGAGTGTACAGAGAAGGATAAACAAGGTGGTGAAGGACATTGAGTTCTTGCCATATAAAGGACTGGTTGATGGTACTGGTGGAGGAGGACAGGGAGAGATGGGGAGGATAAGATTTAAGAGGAGTCTAATAGATGTCTTCATGTATTTGAAGTAATATTCCATGGACAAGTCATTTGCTTTGTTCTGTTTAGCCCCCAAAAGCCAGACTGGGAGCAATGACTAGAAGTTGTAAATAGGCAAATTTCTATATGATATTGTAGGAAATTGTTTCCTAAGAGTCAGAATTATCCAAAAGTTGGAAGGGCAACAGTATAGAAGAAATTAGATTTAAACTAACATTTCACATCTTATACAAAGATATACTACAAATAGAAAAATGACCTATAAAAGATATAATTGTAGATATATATAATTCATCATAAATAAATGAGAAAGACAAGGAAGAAAATACCTTTCAGATCTAGAGATGGAGAAGAACTCATGACTAAACAAGAGATAGAGAGGATCACAGATTAAATGAATAATTTTGATTACATGCAATTTTTAAAATCCCCCCAAATTCAATATAGCTAAGATTAGAAGGGAAATAATAAACTAGAAAAAAAATCTTCACAGCAAGTTTCTCTGCTCAAAGTCTCACTTTCAAAATATATAAGGAATTGATTTAAATTTTTAAGAATTTGAGTCCCACTTGATAAATAATCTAAGGATATGACCAGGTAGTTCTGAAGGGAGGAAGCCCAGGTTATATATATTTGTGTGAAAAATGCTCGAAATTACTAATAGAGAAATGCAAATTAATGCAACTCTGAGGTTCTGCCTAACATCCATCAGATTGGAAGATATGATAAAAATAAAAGAAAATGACAAATATTGGGAGGGTAGCAGGAAAATAGACATGTTGATGTACATTGGCAGATCTGTGAGTGGATTTAACTATTCTGTAAAGCAATTTGGAATTATGCACAAAAAAGTTACTGAACAGTGCATGCCCTTCAAACCAGTTATACCCCTGGTAGGCCTGTGTACCCCCAGAAGATCAAAGAAATAGATAAAATCCTTTATGTACAGAAATATTTATAGCAGCTCTCTTTATGGTAGCAAAAAACTAGAAACTAAAGAAAATGCCCATCAATAGAAGAATAGCCGAACAAATTGTGATACAAGAATATAATGGGAATGCTATTGGACTATAAAATGTGAAGGGAAAGTTTTGAAAGAGAAGTGGCGAGATTTGTAGAAATTGGTGCAGAGTGAAATAAGCAGGGCAAAAAGAACAATTAATTACATCATCATTATAAAAATAGACGTTTGACAGAGTTAAGAACTTTGATCTGATTCCAGAAGAATTCTGCCCACCTCATGGCAGAGAGATAATTGACTAATAAGAAATGGATTTTTGGAAGTGACCAAAGTGAGAATAAGTTTTGTTTGTAGAAGTACAGGGATTCTGTATTTCTTCCTCCCTCCCTTTTTTGCTTCCTTCTTTTCTTCCTCTTCCCTTCCTTTCTTCTTTCTTTCCTTCCCTCTTCCCCCTCCCTTCCTTCTTTTTTCCCTTCCTTCCTTACTGCACTCCCCCATTCCTCCTTCTTTCCTTCCTTCTCTCTTTCCTTCCTTCTCTCTTTCCTTCCTCTCTCCTGTCATGTTACAGTTCTCTCACCCCACATCTTCTTTGGGCACTAGCAACTAGGTAATATGGTTCTCCATAAGCACCAAATTGATGCATTCTTCAAAGACCCACATGCAAGTTGATATGTCCTGATACCTCTGTCTCAGTCAGTTTGTGTCTGCCTCCTTTTAAAGACCAAGGTCTAGCTCAGTGGAAATTCTTATTCCTCAAGTATGATCTAAAGGGATTTTCAGTGCAGCTGCTGCTGTGAACTTGAGTCAGTACCAGAAGAAAAGGCCTCATCAATAAAACAACAAGGACCCAGGACAAGAGAATCCACTCTTTGTTCATATAATTTTCATCTTGGTCAAAGAATTTACATCATATTCAACCCCTCAGGTAAAGAAATTGTTGTTCCTACACTTCTACATCAGTGACTTCTCCTGAATGCAATGTACTCCTTTTCACCAGTAAATACCAGAAAGCTCAATGAATAATGCCTTTGATCATCATTACATGTCAACCTAGTCATAGGCCTGACAATCTGGGCATTTCTATAATGACTAAAGAGTCAGTCTTTCCACCCTAGAAAGAGCAGCAAGGTGCCTTTAGATGCACTGTCCAAAAGTACCAATTTTGGGCCTTCTGGATGGCCTGGGGTGAATGAAGCTATCTCTACTCCCTAAGGATTCCATCTCTGCAGGTGGCTCCAGTTCCATTAGGACCTCCAAAGCTAAATGAGTGGGTAGGAAAGAGATGACCTCCATATTTAGCTCCTCCCCCTCACCCACATAAGGGTCACCCTCAGACTAGGGTAGTCTTGGCACCCATCTCCATCTCCTAACCCAAATTTGTCTTCCTTTTATCTAGATTTTGACCCAGCTGTTCCCCATATGGTCCATTTTATGTCAATACATTTGGAGGTTAGGCTCCCCTTTCTGATTCTCAGTTTTTCCTTACACCTCTTTTCCTATTCAACAGAGACCAATGAACTCCCCTATCAACAATGAATGGTGGCAATGTATTGTCTGCTCAGGACCTCGCTAATCTTCTGTGGCTGTTTTGTAGACTAGCAGATTAACTAATCTCTTGATGACTTAAAATCAGACATCTTTCCAGTGATCTTCTATCTTATGTTTTCCTGGAACATCAGTATTTTTGTAGCAAGACTCTATGCCATTTCAGAGGATAAATCTGAGGATTATACTGTTGCTTTTTTTTCTCTGTGTGTATGCTTCCAAGCTGAAGCATTACTAGACAGTAGGTCTCCTTTATCTGGTCTCTCAGTCAAATGATATATTGGTAATGAGTCACACCTTTGGTCTTGCCATCAACCACAAATGTTCTACTTCCATGATCACTGAAATTTCTTTATCTGATCATAAGCTCCTATCATTCCATCTCTTTCTATGATTAACTTATCTTTACCTATTCTGTGTCTTCACTACGACCTCCAATCCTTCCACCCCTCAGGACTTCCTCAGACTGTCATCCCTACTCTGGCTTCACTTTCTTCCCTTTCCAGTCTCAACCCTTTAGTAAATCAGTTCAGCTTTATACTACCTCCACTCCAAAATCCCTTGCTCATTTGCCCTATCACAGTTCATGCCTTGCCAAACCCCAACCCTGAATTACTCACACCATCTGTCACCTTAGCTTCTAGTCACAAAATGCTTAACAGATCTAGAGGAAATCATGCCACCAACTCTACTATAAATTCATGTTATCTAATCTCAACTAAGTCCTCACTGCATCAAGGAATTTTGTTGTTCTTCAGTCATTTCAGTCGCGTCTGAATCTTCATGACCTCATCTGAGGTTTTTTTGACAAAGATACTAAAGTAGTTTGCCATTTCCTCCTCCAGCTCATTTTACATATGAGGAAACTGAGGCAAACAGGGTTAAGTGACTTGTCCAGGATCACACAGCTAGGAAGTGTCTGAGGCTAGATTTGAACTCAGGAAGATGAGTTTTCCTGACTTCCCTATCCACTGAACTACCTTGCTGCCCTTATCAAGGACTTTTACAACTCTCAAATTGATAATCCCATTGGTCACAGTGGCTATTCTAAACTTACCTGTCTCTCCTCAAGCTTCCTCCACTACTCTCTCCATGCATCCTCTCAGCTTACAACTCTGCCTCATACTTTACCAAGAAAATAAAAGTTTTTCTGTGAACACTGTATTTTCCTCTTTTCCACATCTCATAATTTCTTGATGTCATTTTCCTTTTTTTCCTCCTTTACTCAAGCATTTAACGAAAAACTGACCTTTCTCACCAAGGCCAAATGCCCAACATGTATCATCAATTCCCTCCCCTCCCATCTTCTCCAGCATATTATTTCCTATAATCATCCCATCTACCTCATTAATTTTCAATCTCTTCCTTTCTATTGTTTCCTTCCTTGCTGCCTACATTCATACCCCCAGTGATCCCTTCCTTAAAGTACCTTTAATACCTATCATCCCCTCTGCATCCATAATTCCCTCCCATAAGTTGGATTTCCTCATGGTTATCCCAACAAAGGATTTTCTTCCAAACTTCTGTTCTAGTGAGCTCTGGTTCACCTGGTGCTTAGCTCAATGCCTGGCACATGGCAGACACTTAATATTGCTCATTGACTGACTGACTGACGGACTGACTGATGGACATTTCTTAATTCTTGGCAGAGTTGAGATCTGATGATGAGCTATCATACCCTGAGCCAATAAATACTGGTCAGTTCTCCCTGACCTAGATGCTAGCTCCAAAAAACTTTCTATATATGGCTCAGGTGCCCTCCAGAAAGGATCAGTTTACTAGAATCCAAAGTAATTCTTATAAGAACACCTTAACATAGTACATGAAAGAAAGATCTAAACACTCCTGCTCTCACAAGGCAAGACCTGACATCAAAAGCTGTGACTCTATGTATGCTTTGCACAATTATCCTAATATGGTTAGTGAGCCCTTGCAGGAAGAGCTCCAAGAAGACTAGATTGTGTGGACTAGAGAAACTTAAGTAAGATAACTAAAGAGAACCAGCACGCCATGTCATAGGTGTGAGACGCCCAGAACTATCTGCTGAGCAGCCAATGGTTCTGATTATTAGAACTCTGAACCAAAGACTATCAGATTCCAATAGTAAATGAAAACAAGATGTCTAGTGGGATTCTACCAATTGCAATTCATGTCTCAAAGGGCTTTCTGAGGCCCCTGGTACTTTTCTATGGCTCATGGAAAAGGTGGTACTTGACATGAACTATTTAGAGATAAGGACAATCTTACTGTCTTTGGAGAGATGCTGGGAATGCACAAAATGAGCCTGCTGATGGTATTAGATTGGCTAGAAGCTTCTGGTCTAAAGCTATTAATAGAAAAATGTCAGTGTGCCATCTGTTGAAGTAAATTTTGTATTGTGGAACCCATCCTCTCTACAGATGGCAGGGGTGTGTGCAAGAAGAGCAAGAGCTTGCCTGGTGTGGTCAGAGGAAAATTCGAACAATTTGAGGTGCTTCTATGGAAAGGACAACACCAAGCCTTTGGAGCCTGTGTATAGACGTCTTATCTCTGGATGGGTACTGGAAGAGCATAAGGAGCAGTCTAGGGGTGACTAACAACTTTTACGCAGGACACAGAGGCTTACCCTACCACAAGCCAGAGGGCTTTCCCAGCAGTCGGAGTATTATAGAAGTATTCCTCTGTGGTGACTCACTTGATTAATTTGAATCAAGTTTCATGGATTTGAAGATGGCCACTCCCTTCATTTTACAGGTGAGGAAACTGATGCTAAGAAAGGTTAAATGACTTGCCCAACATCACATAGCTAGAAAGTGTCTGAGGTAGGATTTGAACCCAGGTCCTCTGACCTCCAAGAACAGCAATGATCTGGCAGGAATCAAGACAACTAGAGCAACTCCACCCCATCCTCAAGTGGACCACAGCAAGTAGATTTTAATCACTACCCATTGAACATGCTGGGGATATGGATGAATAAGTAATAAAACTTAGAGGAGTTATGGCTTTTTTAATGCATGCCTACCACGTCTCCAGGAATGACACTACATATGTTACTCAAGTTATGAGGCAGCTAAGTGGCACCAATAGATAGAACACTAGGACTGGAATCAGGAAGTCCTGAGTTCAAATCCAGCCTCAGACACTTACTAGCTGTGTGACCCTGGGACAAGTCATTTAACCTTCATCTGCCCCAGTTTTCTCAGCTATAAAATGGGAATAACAATAGCACCTACCTTGCAAGGTTGTTGTGAGTATCAAGTGAGATATTTGTAAAGCAATTTGCACAGTGCCTGGAACAGGGATGGGGAACATAGTAGGTGTTTAATAAATGCTTGTTTCCTTCCCTTTCCCTTCAGGTTGATGCTTTAGTGAGAGTCACAGCAGCCTGCAATTTCAAGTCTTTGAGGATGAGGAAGATAGAAACTCATCAGTAAGCATTCATTAAAGTGACCAATAAGCAATGAGCATTTATTAAGTGCCCCTATGTGCTGGGCACGAGGGATACAAAGATGAGTGAAGTGAAAAAGTATCTACCCTCATTCTAGCAGGGCAACCTGTACATACATAGATATATACAAAATCTCTACAGCATTGGTACATGGTGTTGGGGTGGGAGGAGAGAGGCACCAGCAGCTAAGAGGTTTAGGAAAGGCTCTATATAGAACATGGTGCTTTAGCTAAATCTTGAAGGGAACTACATATCCCTAGAGGCAGAGGTGAAAAGGAAGTGAATTTCAGACATGAGAGATGTTAGTGCAAAGCTGTGGAAATGGAGTGTCATATATGAAGACTATGAAGAGGACCCATTTAACTGGATCTTAGTTTGCATGAAGAAGGGTAATGTGGAATAAGGCTAGAAAGACAGGTTGGGGACAGATTGTGAGGGGCTTTCAATGCCAAGCAGAGTCTTTTATATTTGCTCCTTGATTTAACACAGGATTAATGTAGTGTTTTTAGTGATGTGGTCAGGCATGCATTTGAGGAAAATTATTTTGGTAACTGTGTGGCATATGGGTTGGAGTGGGGCAAGACTTGAGGCAGGGAAACAAATTGCAAGGGAAGAGAGTATTATAGTAGACCAGAACAGAGGTGATGAGAGCCTGTTGTAGGGTGGCAGCCATGTGGGAAAAGAGATGAGGACAGTTACAAGAGATGTTACAGAGGCTGAATGGAAAAGATTTGGCAACTGATTGCATATATGGGGTGAGGGATCATAAAGAGCTGAAGATGACATCCAGGTTGTGAACCTAGGACATTAAAAGATGGTGGTGCCTTTAACAGAAAATGGAAAGTTTAGAAGAGGGGCAAGTTGAGGTGGGGGGCGGGGGATGAGAATGAATTTTTTTGGACATGGTGAATTTGAGATACCCCCTAGACATCCAGTTCAAAATACCTAATAGATATTGGTGAGTCAGGGGTTTGAGTTCAGGAGAGAGACTAAGGATGGATTTCTAGATCTCATAGTCAGCTGCATAGAGACAATAATTGAACCAATGGGTGATGAAGAGATTGCCAGGTGAGAAGTTAGAGAAAAGAGTAGTGTACCTAAGACAAAAAACCTTGAGGAACATCTACATTCAGAGGCTATGATATGAATGACGTTCAAAAAAAAAGACTGAGAAGGAGCAGTTAAGCCAATTGATAAGCTATCCATTGGATAAATTGTCAAAGGATATAAACAGAAAGTTCTTAAAAGAAAAAATATAAGCAATCAACAACCATATGAAAATAATGCTGCAAATCTTTAAAAAAGTTAAAAGTCCCACCTCCTTCCCATAAGATTGGCAACATTGACCAAAGGGAAAAAAAAAAGGAAAATAGCAACTGTTGGAGGGATAGAAAGAAAACAAGCGCATTAATGCACCTTTGGAGGTGCTATGAATGGGTCCAGACATTCTGGAAAGAAATTTGGAACTATATGCAAAAAGTTACTGTGTGACTTTAGAAAGGGAAAAAGCATCTGACTATACAAACTATTTATAGCAGCCCTTTTGTTCTAACAAAGAATTGGACAGTAAAAGGGTGCTTAGTAATGGGGACTATCTTAACAAATTATCATGAATCTAACAGAAATAATGAAAACCCAGTTTCAGAGAAACTTGAGAAGATAGCCTTAAACTGATATAGAGTGAAGTGAGCAGAGCCCAGAGAGCAAATTCTGTGATGATAACAACAACCACCACCATAATAAAGAAAAACAACTTTGAAAGGCTTAGGAACTCTAATCAATGCAATACCCTGGCATTATTTCAGAGGATTGTTGATGAAGCATGCTATCCACTTCTTGACAAAGGACTGAAGTTACATAATGATACATATATATATATATATATATATATACATACATACATTCATACACACATATATAGGCACAATAAATGTGAATATTTGTTTTTATGACTATGTAAATATGTCACAAAGGTGGTTTTTTTCCCATTATTTTGGGGCAGAGGGGAAGTACAGGAGGAACAGAAAGGAGGAGTCTACTAATACGAATGCTCGCCCTCCAAAAAAATAGAAAAGAAGGAAAAGAGGGTCATTGAAGCACTTTAAAATGCAAAACAAAAGGAAGCCCAGAATGAAATACAGATAAATATCTTTGAAAGTTACATGTTGAGTTTATTATATACCAATAAAAAAAAAGCAAGCTGTATGAACAGAGATTTGTGGTTTCATGCTCAAAAGTCTTTTTGTTTCCTTTGTACATGGAAATGCCCTTTTTTTGATGCTTGTCAAAATCCAGAATTTTAAAAAGCTTTCAAAAGAAAGAGAGGGGACAGGTAGAAGGAGAACAAAGAAATATTGTGTCATGAAAACCCCAAAAAAGAGTCTCCAGGACTCAGAGAAGAGGTTGATCAACAGTGTCAAAGCAGCAGCATCAAATGATGAAGATGAGGATGAGAATCAAGACCAAGCTATGAGATGTAGCAATTAAGATATCACCAGTAACTTGGGGGAAGGAATTTCAGTTGAATGGTGAGGGTGGAAATCAGATTGCAAAATGCTGAGAAATGAGAGAGCAGAGACAAAGTATACCTGGCTACTACTAGGAGTTTGGCTGAGGAAGGGAGGAGAAATTGGATAATACCTAGAAGGCTTAATGAAGTTTTTATAAGGTTAAGGGAAACTTAGATATGTTTGTATGCAGCAGGGGAAAAAACAATAGATAGGAAGGGATTGAAAATTAGAAAATAAAGGGGTAGTTATGGGAACAATCTGCTGGAGAAGATGGGAGGAGGGAGAATTAATTATTCAAATAGAGCATTTGGCCTGGAGGGGAGATCCACCTCATCATCAGAGAATAGAGTAAAAGAAGAATGGAAGACAATGTCAAGAGATAATGAGACAAAAAGTCAATGCTCATGGTGAAAGTCCCGATCTACATCATCATCATCATCATCATAACTAGCATGTATATAGCACTTTAAAGTTTGCAAAGTACTTTGCAAATATTATCTCATTTTATCCTTACAGTAACCCTGGGATATAGGTGCTAATACTATCCCCATTTTACAGATGATAAAACAG
This sequence comes from Vombatus ursinus, assembly GCF_900497805.2. Taxonomy (NCBI): domain Eukaryota; kingdom Metazoa; phylum Chordata; class Mammalia; order Diprotodontia; family Vombatidae; genus Vombatus; species Vombatus ursinus. The sequence continues at coordinate 30,417,608 of NW_020954591.1, read as the reverse complement.
GCTATGAAAGGTTGACTAACTTGCCCAGGGTCTCACAACTAGTCAGTGTCTGAGGGCAGATTTTAATTCGGGTCTTCCTGACCGCAGGTCTAGCATTCTATCCTCTGCTTCTGCAGAAAATAATTAGGGAACAAAATAAAAATGAGTGTAAATAAAGGCCGTGTTTGGCTACAGATTGTTAATGCTATCTTGGGGAAAAGAAAGAAGTGATCAATGTGAGGCAAAAATAATATGTCTTGTAAAATGTGGTCTTTGAGCTGGGTCTTTAAGGATAGAAAAGGTTTAGATGAGCAGAGAAGAGCATAGAGAGTATTTCAGACTAAGGGAACAGCCTTGAGCAAGGCATTGATAAGGAACAAGAAAAACATTGGGTGTGGGACTGAAAGGAGTTGAGACAATGAAGAGACCAGCCTGGCTGGAGCAGAGGCTACATAATAGATGACAGAAGAAAATAAAACTAAAGATGGGGGCTGAGAGGGAATGTTAGATGATATAGGGCCAGAGGCAATAGGATTTAATGGATAGAGTGCTGTACTTGAAGTCAGAAAAACCTGGGTTCAAGTCCCACCTTTGATACTTAGTAGCTATTCAAACAAGTCACTTAAACACTCTGAGTCTCAGTTTCCTCATCTGTAAAATGGGGGTGATAATAGTAGTGTCTATCACCTTGGCTTGTAAGGATCAAATGAAATAATTTATGTAAAATGCTTTGAGATCCTTAAAAAACTGTAAAAATGTGAGCTATGATTATTGTTGTTATTGTTGAGTGACGCACTGAGGAGGAGTTAGTGTCACAATGGAGTTTAATTAAAGGAGTTTATCACAATGACAAAATTAAGGAATAACTTCAACTAGCAGTGGGAAAGTGTCCAGAATTTTTGTTGACCTTCAGAGATTTTATGACTTGCCCCATGCTGGAGTATGCCTCTGTTTTGAATTAATTATAGGCTGTCACCTGAAGTGATGGGTATGGGTCACCTTCACTTTCCCTACCAGAAATCAGCTGTGGTTGGCACAGTGCCCCAGTCTATAGGCATGAAACCTTTTTTGTCCCAATGGATAAAGAGAGTGTGCCAAGAACTATGAGCAGGAGCATTAGGGATCCTATAGATCGAACCTAGTAAGAAACAAGAGGATTGGGATTTTTTTTCCTAATCCAGTATTTATGGAATATTAACTAGGTTTTATCCATTATGGACTTAGGGCACTGCAGGGTGGCACACAATGCTAGTGGCTCAAACTTGGCAAAATTGTGAAATGGGTAGAATTGTGAAGTGGTTTGTCTTCTGGGACTTTTCATCATCATCATCTTCTTCTTCTTCTTCTTCTTCTTCTTCTTCTTCTTCTTCTTCTTCTTGTAACCTTGTCTCCCATCCTTCAAGGACCCCATTGCCCTCTTGCTGCTCCACTCTGAAGCTTAGCTGATTCATACTAAAATGTGATTCAATGGATATGTCCTTTTAAAAATAGGACATAGGAAGGACAATCTGTATCCCAAAGGCATGAATCCTCAATTATGGAATTTCAAGCACTGTGGCACCTAAAGTGGGGAGAATACTTGGAGAGAGGGAGGCTGTGGCTATGCACCCCAAATTATGTTTTGTAGTTGACTCTGCCTCTTTATAAACCTGGCTTCCTATATAACCCAGGTCTCTTCTATTCTGAAACAAAAAAACTTTTACTTGCCCCTGGCATTTCTCAACTAATATTCTAGATCTCTCCTCCTTTTCATAGTTTAAGATCCAGAAAAAGGAGTATAAACTACCTACTACCATCCACCCACTGACATCTATCTTCTGACCCAATTAACTTACTGAAATGGTACTTTCCAAGGTTGTTAGTGATCCCTATGGCAGACCTGATACTTTCTCCTAGTCCTCATCCTCCTCAACCTTTCTGAAGTTTTTGACATTGTGAACCTCTTCCTTCTGAAAGACCTGTTTTTTGCTTCTGCATATTTCCTTCTCCCTCATTATGACACCATGCATTTGAACTTCCCCTACCTCTCCAACTACTTTTTCTCAGTCTTCTTCACTGGTTCTTCCTCTTCCACATTCCCAAGTGCAAGTGTCCCTAAGGCTCTGTCCTTGAGACTCTTCTCTTTCTACACTACACCCTCAATAATATCACCCAGTTCCATGCTTCAGGGACCTCTTCTTTTTAGTTCATGCCTAAATCTGTGTATCCAAACACAACTCCATGAATTGTATCCCTATGCATCCAACTCCAATACAACTCCCTAAGCTCCAATCCCATATCTCTACTACAGCTTCTGATTACTTCCTCAATTCCCATGACCTCCTCAAACTCGGCAGATACAAAATTGAACTATCCTCTTTTCCCCTAAGCCTGCCCTTCCTCCTAGTCTCCTTGTTTCTATTGATGGACCCACCATACTCCCAGTCATAGGAGTCATGTTTGACTCTTTTTCTTGCCCTCAACATTCAATCAGTTGTTGATTCCATTTCTACAATATCTCTTGCATGTATCCCCTATCTCTATTCACGTAGCCACCACCCTCACTCAAGTCTTTATCATCATTCACTAAATTATTTTAAAAACCTCCTCTCTGGTTTTCCTGCCTCTAGTCTCTCCTTGCTCTAATCTGCTCTAACACAGCTACCAAAATCACCTTTCTAATGCTCAGATATGACCAAATCATTCCTCTGCTCAAGAACTTTCTGTAATTCTCTATTATCTATTGAATAAAATACAAAGTCCTTAGCCCAGTCTTTAAAGTTTTTTCTATTCTTGCTCCAATCTACCTTTCCAGCCTTTTCCCCATAATTTCCCTTTACCAACCAAATTATTTCAACCAAACCTGAAAGTAGCTGCCTCCCAGTAACATCCTGCCCCCTTTTGCCTTTCATGCATTTGTATAGACCTGAAGTATACCCTGCCTGTTGAAATCTTTCTCTTCTTTCAAAGCCCAACTCAAGTACTACCTCCTACATGAAGCCTCCCCTGATTCCTAGAGCTGAAGGTGATCTCTCTCTTTCCTCAAAGTTCTCTTTTGCCCCTATCATACTCTACTCTGTATCATGTTATTTGTATCCATGTAATATCCCATCTCTGATAGCGGGGACAATGTTATTTTTCACCTTTTTGTCCTTAGTGACTTGCACATGGCAAGCACTTAATAAATAGATAGAGCTAGACCTGGAGTCAGAAAGACCCCAAATCCCACCTCAGACACTTATTATCTGGGTGACCCTCAGAAAATCACTTAAACTGTTTATCTCAGTTTCCTCATCTGTAAAATAGGAATAATAATAGCACCTACTTTCTAGGGTTGTGAGGATAAAATAAGAGGATGTTTGCAAACCCTAACTTTGCAAACCCTAAAGTACTGTGTAAATGCCAGCTGCTATTATTACTACTACTATCATTATTATTATTATTAAATGTTTGATGAATTAATTTGTGCTGAAAAATGATTACCTTAGTGATCCTTTTACTCTTAAGTTACTTGCCTGTGTCCTTCAGGGTTCAGCAGATGATTCCCAAAGCTGCATATGGTGCTAATACACTTGGTGTCTGTTAGGAGAGGCCAAGTGGTTGGAATCCCAGAGTCTTGGGGCCTTCAGAGATGACCTGCTCTAATTCATCAATTGATGATGAAGCCACAGTCACCAGGAGACCTGATGGAATACACCAAAACAGTCAGCTGGAAAAAGAACATGAAGGACAGACTGGTTCCTAGCCTATGAGTCTATAAATGGCAGTACTTTTGACCAGTCCAAAGTGGAAAAGGTGTAAGGGTCAGGAGTTCTGAGTTCTAATCCCAACTATGCTTCAGAGTCATTGTGTCGTCTTGATTTACCTCCCATCTGTGTTCTGTGATTCCTTCTGCTGCCTACCTGTAAAAGCCTTCTTTACACATCATGATTTCTTATGACCTAAATGGTTAGAGAAAGTTTAGCTCAATTTAGAATGATAGAAAGAACTTTCCAGCCTCATTGACCCACTCCTGTTATTGAAGGACTACAGGGCAAAGCTTCTTATAACAAATAAAATTACAGTGAGAATATTGGTGTATGAGAGTATTTTACTTCATGCATTAGATGTGTTCCAGAAAAGTTTTATGTCAGTAGAATTTTATTCAGCAGAGATTTATTGTAAATATTCTAAGAGAGAGGCAGCTTGGGATAGAATGCTGACCTCAGAGTCAGAAAAATCCAGGTTAAAGTCTTATCTCTTCCACTTACCGGCTATGTGACCCTGGACAAGTCACCTAATGTGTCAAAGACTCAGGCAATTCTTTAAGACTATAAAATGTAGAGAGGGTGATGTATCTACATTGGCAGCAAGTGTTTCCTCAGCAGGATTTGCCCATTTCAATGAAATCACAGGTTTGGTTTAAAAAACAGAAAGACATGGTAGGGAGAGAAGGAACTGGCTAGAGAGATAGCATGATAAGGTAGAAGAGCATAAGGCCTGGAATTGGGAGAGTTTGAATCCTAGATCTCATATTTATGAGATAAATGATCACTGACAAGACAATTAAATTCTCTGAGTTTCTGTGTCCTCGGCACTTGTTGTTCAGTTGTTTTCACTTTTTTTGTTTTTTTTTCAAATTTGTAGATTTTGGTTTCTTTTTAAATATATAGCCTCTCAGTTACTTGGAGTCATAACATTAAAGACATCTGAAAAATCTTCTTAAATGAATTCTAATATTGACCCTATGTACTCTAAAGCAATTCAATATTCAAATAATTGCAAATAATGATTGAACAACTACTAGTAGAAATCCATATCTGAAATCCTATTGGTAAGTTCTGGTCCTGTTTTTATTAAAAAGGAAATCAGATCAAATTCTTTTTAAAAAGTTTGATCAGTCATGTCTAACCCTCTGTGACTTCATGTGGGGTTTTCTTAGCAAAGATACTGGAGTGGTTTGCCATTTCCTTCTCCAGCTCATTTAACAGATGAGGAAACTGAGGCAAACAGGGGAAGTGACTTGCCCAGGGTCACACAGCTAGTAAGTGTCTGAGGTCAGCTTTTAACTCAGGAATATGAGTCTTCCAGATTCCAAACCCAGTGCTGTGCCACCTAGCTGTAATTAGGTGTAGACACATTGCAGTGTCTGCAATGCTTAACACAATACTAGACAGAGTACTCGCTTATTGACTGACTCATCTATAAATGAGATAATTATTCTTGCATTATCTTCCTTGCAGTGCTGGAAATGTACTTTGCGAACCTTAATGCACTTCATAAGTGTGGACAATTATTACTTAAAGAAACCAGTTGAAACTGAAGATTGTAACTAACTTTCCTTTCTCGGCTTTCTGACCCACTTCAGCCTTAAGATGTTCAAGGCCCAGGAGTTCAGTCAAAACAGAGATACGTCCTATCATCACAAATCAAAGTCAAGGCCTTCTAATTTCAGGGTTTTTGCAGAAAAGCTGGATCTATTGTCACCACATATCAAGAGAGTGTGTGGAAGAAGCCAGAATCTGTCTGGGTCAAGACATCTGAACTCTTGCACTGTCTACTTAGCATACAAACGTTTATTGAGAGCCTCCTGGGTGCAAAACACTGTACTGGCTCCTAAGTTTCCTGATAATTAGAGCTATCCAGAGTGGGATGGGCTGCTTCAGGGGCAATGGTCTCCTCCTTACTGATAAGCAGAGGACCCATTGACCCCTTGTTACTGATGTTCCCCTTCAGTGTTGGACTGGGTGAGATGGCCCCGAAGTCCTTTTTAGAGGCCTTTAAGTGGTGCAGTGTGGTCCAGTGACCTAGAGTCAAGGAAACCTGAGTTCCAATATAGCCTCAGACACTTACTAGCTATGTGACCCTGGGCAAGTCACTGAACTTCACTTTGCCTCAGTTTCCTCCACTGTAAAATGAGGATAAAAACAGCACCTACTTTGCAAGGTTGTTGTAAGGATCAAATTAGATATTTGTAAAAGGCTTAGCATAGTGCCTGGCACTTAGCAAGTTCTTTGTAAATGCTTATTCCCTTCCTCTTCTCTTCCCTTTATTTCCCACTCTTAGATTCTGTGATTCTTTTTTGTAAAGTAGGGAAATTTTTGTAATGCAAAAACAAAAATAGCCCCTTTTGTTTTATCTTAGAAGGTGATAGATTCTTCTAAAGTTGGATATATAATATAAGTATTTTCAAGCCCTACCCCTTGACCTTCTTATTTTGACATTTGGATAGACTAAGAGCATTTTGAAACTGTCTTGGAGCTCGTTGTCATTGACTTGGGCCTTCTTAAGCCTAAACTCTGATACCTCATTGTGGCCAGACTGATACATCTGTGCCCCTTGATACAGGCCAATTCAAATCATTAAGAAGGACCAGGGTGGTCAGAGGAAAGAAGAGTAAATGCTAATGCCAAAGGGAAAGTCGTATAGCTAGAGATACTGAAATACATGATGGTAATGGTGGTAGTGGTGGTGGGTGTTACGCCTTGGGGCACTTCTAGGAGTCAATGATTCCCCAGTCCTGGCTTGGCTTCTGCTGAGCTATCAGGGGTAAATTATTGGGCTCCCACACTCATTTCTCTAGTCCCCAAGTTCTGCCTGGGAAAACCTAGGAGGCCAAGAGGATGCTGTCCTCCACTGTCTGGAGGGCAGCAGGATGCATTTACCTTCCTGCCCTATGTTACAAAACTACCCTTTGGTCATCATTCTTCACTCACTTCACTCACACTCTTTGCCAGTGGGTTGGTTTTTCTTTTTCTGGGGGCTCTATCTATCTGGGGAAAGCATTGAAGATACCAGCTGGAGCAGGAACATTTCTACCCAGCATCATAGGATCAGAAAATGGTTTAGACCTGGAGAAATGTCCAACTCTCTTATTTTACAAATAAGGAAACTGAGGCCCTGACCATGGTCACACAGGTAGTAAATGATTTGCACTTAGGTTCTCTGCACTTAGGTAGCATGATTTGCACTTAGGTTCTCTGACTCTAAAGCCAGTCTGACTCTGTGCAATGACGTCTTTCACTTTAAAGACAACAAGATTTGCCCATTACCAGAATGGCCCAGCCCTTCAAGATCTGTTTTCCTGGACTGCCACTTCCCTGTGGAAAGACTGGAAAAGAAGACAGAAGATGGAAGACATTTCCTACAGATAATATGAGAGTATCAGGGTAGGACAAATGCAGGGGCAAACTGAAGATCACCTCACAAAAACAAAATCATCAGTCTCTGAGTTCATTCTGTTGCCACACTTGTTCTAATGACTCATTTCTCACCAACGGATCTGGTTGGACTTTTCCATCTAGGACCCCTTGGATCTTGAATTGTAAGTAGAAAATTATTTGCATTGCAAAAAGATGGCACTATCTAGCCAAGCATTTATGCAAAATATATGCAGATATAGTCAACTCCCATTTACCCAAAATGGATGGTAAGGAATGAAGTTTATAGAATATGATCAGAATTACCAGGTACCCCGTACCAAAATCATTTATTTTCAGAGAATTAGAATTCACTTCATTCAATTCAGAAAAAAAAAAAAGCATTGCATATGTACTATGTGCAGACACTATATGGAGGGGGGAGGATTATATAAGCCATAGATTTTTTTAATTTTTTTTCAACTAACCAATCTTTATTTTTCTTTCCCTCTCACCCGCCCTTTCCCACTCCCCCCTAAAAAGACCTTGTAATAAGTCTGCATAGTCAAGCAAAACAAATTCTCCCACAGGTCATGTTCATTTTCATTCTACATATTTAATTACGGAATAATTCTTGACCTCAAGGTTGTTGTTGTCATTGCTGTGCAGTCATTCAGTCATGTCTGACTCTTTATCATCCATAGTTCACCATGGCCTTCTGTCCTCCACAGTCTCCCAAAGCCTATCCAACCTCATGTTCGTTGAACACATTGAACAACTTTCAACCTGAAGGGTTCATCTTTCAATGTCATATATTTTAACATTTTAATATTGTCCATGGGGTTTTCTTGGCAAAGATACTGGAGTGTTTTCCTATTCCTTCTCTAGTGGATCACCTTTTGTCAGAACTCTCTACTATGACCTTTGTCATAGTGAGTCTTGGGTAACCCTACATAGCATAAAGTGATAATCCAGGAGGAGTGACCTCAAGGTGCTTACAATCAAATAGGTAACAGTAAAACACACTTAATAGCAGATCTCCACTGACCATGATTTAATTATTGTTCAATGATTCAGGAACTCCATTAAGATTAAATGGACAGGTCATTTTTTGTTGTTTTGTTGTCTCGTCTTTTTCATATTATTCTTCCTTCTGTCCACTGCACACTGGAAACTTGATAAAGTCTTCCAATCATAGAATCTAAGAGCTAGAAAGGACCCAAGAGATTGGCAAGTCCAGCAATTTTCAATTTTTTGATCTCGGGATGCTTTACACTCTTAAAAATTAGCAAGGACCTCCCAAAGGGGTTTTGTTTATGTGAGTTCTATCTAGGGGTTTGCTTGTAAGTGTGTAACAACTGGCTCTTTGGGAATATATGTGTGCAAGACACAATTTTAAGTTAACCTGCATCGTTACCATTTCTCTATCACTTTCTTAAACCTGAACAATCAAGAAAACAATAAATTAAGACTTGATTTAAAGCATTTGCTGATTTCCAGGATGTTCACACTGAAAATTTAATAGCCAGTTCCCATTTGAGCTGGCTCCAGCACATCCCTGGATATCTATCAAAATTTTCAATATTAGAAATTAAAATATCTTAGTATTACTACAAAAATAGTTTTGACCACATGGATTCTCCACTTTGAGAATTACAAGTCTAGTCAAATTCCCTCATTTTGAAGAGGAGGAAACTTAGGCCCAAAAGGGATCATCTACTTGTCAAGGTCACAAGGGTAGTAAATTCTAGGGCCATGATCAGGACACAGGTCTCCTGACTCCCAGTCCAATATACTTTCCATAATGCCACATTGCCTCCTTTGAGGATCAATTGTTGACATAAGGGTATTATTGTGTCTTAGTCACATCATTATGGGTCTTAATTACCATTATTTAGGATCACAAACAAAATCTCAATTATTTGACCTTTCTAGTTGCATTCTGAGAAAATGGAACTTAACATTAAACTTGTGAGCCTTTATTTTTCACACAGATGAATGTTAGTTACCGTGGGGAAAATCTTAATGGAGATTTCCAACTTGGCAGAATTCCCAGCCTTTTGAAGAACTCAGAAAGCTGACCAATTTCTGTCGTCTGCTCACTTACCTTGCACTTACCTCTCTAACTAGTCACTGCCTAATGTGGGCTTTGGACTGGGAGGAAGAGTAGGGAAGATGTAAGAGTAAGGTGTAGTTTATCATGGAGAAGTTTTAGAATTCCTGGATGTTTCTCCCTTCCCTTGCTCTCTTTTCTCCCCTGCTCCTCTTCTCCCCTTTCTTCTCTTCTTTCTCCTGTTCTCCTTGCTTCTCTTCTGCTCCCTTCCCTTTGCTTCTCCTCCAATCCCCCTTCTTTTTCTCAGTCCCTCTTCTTTCCTCTCTTCCCCTCTTCTTGTGTCCCTCCTCACTTCTCTTCCCCTCTCTTCCCTCTCGTCTTCCTTAACCTCATTCCCTTCCCTCTCCTTCCCCTTATCACCCCTTTCATTATCTTCCTTCCCTTCTTCATTGCTTCATCCTTTTTCTCTTTCCTCATTTCTTCATGACTCTTTTTCTCTTCTTCTCCTTGCCTTCTTTGTCTCCTTGGCTCAGTAATCCCCCCTCCTATTATCTTCTTTCTCTTCCCTTACTTCCTTTCCTTCACCTCCCCTTTCTTCCATTGCAATTGTCCTTTCTCCCTTCCACGTTCCCATACTCCTCTCTAAGCTACATTGTTCCTCTTTTTATGAACTCCAGTAGTGAACAGGCATTCTGGCATTGCTGCAGCTGCAGCTGCTGACATGTTCCTTTTGCTAGTACTCTAAGACATTTGGGGGAGTAGAGAATGGAAAGAATTCTTCAATGCAAAACCAAAGGAGGGAAAAAGAAGGGGGAGAAATTGGGGCAGAAAAGCCCAAAGGGAGAGAGAGAGTGGGAGAATCTGGATGGTAATCAATTAGGATGAATGGTCTCTGGGCTGCAAAGGAGTTTCCAAAGGCTTGGTTATTTGTACTGGCAGGAAATTCATATAACCCAGAAATATGGCACAAACCAATGATGTACAGATGTGCCACCTACGGCTAGGCTCTTGCCAGATTTCACAGACTGTAGTGGGGGTGTTCAGGGCTTGAATGAGGCAGACCTCCAAAGCTGGGGGAAATGGTACCATCGTAGCTTAGTAGGGAGAGATCTTCCCTCTGAATTAGCACTACATTGTTGTCCTAAAGTGACTTTGGCAAGCCCTGACCCATTAGAAAGAGCTGTATTCAGGAGAAGGCACCACAAAGCAAAGGAATAAAGTATGACCTTATTCAGAATTATAAATTAAATCATGCTTATGTGACACGATTTGAAAGGCTCCATAAAGGTTTCCCCACTTCAGCTTAGTCATTTGTTATGACACCTAAAAATCTACCATGACAGGTTCCTTCCTTTAGGATGGGGTAGCAAAGAAAGAGGGTCACTGCATTTTCCCATTCTTGACATAAGTACAGCTATCTCTTCCACAGCACAACTTTCCCCATCACAGTTTTGATATATTATGAGTCAGCAAAAGAAATTAAATGGGAATTTTAGGGGAGTTTTGCAGAAGCTGTAGAAGGCTGGCAGATAACACAGAACCTATGACCAAGTACTGAACCCAAATTTTACAATAAGGTACTGTAAATACACCATAAGAAAAAGAAAAAAAAAATTCAGGCTTCTTCTCTGGTATGAAGGGAGGGCCAAAAACAGTTAACCAGATTTTCCAGATCTCAGGGGCACAGTGCCCTTAACCCTCACAATGTAGAAAGGATAACTGTGATGCCATTTTAGAATGTCTCCATTTAGTCTTAATATTACTTTTTAATTTATTTTAAACATTTTTTTCTTTTTTTAAATTTTAAGTTCCAGACTCCCTCCCTCCCACCCCTCTCCTACCCACTGTGAAAGTAAACAATATCATATCAATTATATATGTTAAATCATGTAAAACCATTTCCATATTAGCCATATTGCAGAACAAAACAAAACAAATAAAGAAAGTAAGAAAATAATACTTCAATTTGCACTCAGAGTTCATCAGTTCTCTCTCTGAATCTGACAGTCACATGGAACTGTTTTGCCTTCCTTTACCCTTTGTTTGTACAAGGCCAATCAACCTAACATTCAATCTGTTAATTACCAAGCATTTACTGAGTACCTGTTGCATGCCAGGCACCCTGCTAGAACCTCAGAATAGAAATACAAAGAATGAAACAATCAATTCCCTACTCTTAAGGAGCTTCTTTTCTAATGGGGATGATATCAAATACTTATGTAGGTATATAGAGAATAAATATAAAGAATAAATACAAATAAAAACAAGGCATTTAAATATTATAGTTTCATGGGGAGAATACTTAAAGATTAGAGGATTAAGAAGGGTTTCATTTAGAAGGTGGTGCTTGAGCAATGTTTTGAAGAAAGAAAATCATTCTTTTTTAATTAATTTATTTATTCGTAGTTTTCAACAAGGAAAATTATTCTTTGAGGTAGTGGTTAGGAAAAGTTCATTCCAGGCATAGGGTGACCAAGGCAAAAACACAGAGATAGGAGATGAAGGGTTGTAGATGGAGAACAGAGAAGCCAGTTTGGCTGGCTCAGAGTGTGGGAGGGGGAGTAACGTATAATAGAACTGGAAAGATAGACGGGGTCTAAACTATCTTGAACCCAAGATAGCCAACTTGCTATTCTGAAGGCCAGCTAGCACTCAGAAAGCCTTTGTATCTCCTCCCTTGACACACAGCAAAATGCCCCCAAAATCAACAACTACTTGGTGGGGAACCCAACCTGCCTCTCTATTTTTTGTATTCTATAGGTAGATTTAGGAAGTGGCTCACATTCAGAAATCCACTTGTCCCATAAATGCCATGTGTCACTGCTTGTCAACTGTTGCTTCTCCCTGCCTAGTTTGTATAAGGAATAAACTTTTTACTGACATATTCTAAAATGTAATAAAATGAGTTGTCTTGTCATGACAAGGTTAAACACAATGCTCCCCAGGATTCAAAGCCATAACTAGGGTGGAGTGACTAGGGCTTCGACCAAGTACATAGAAATCTCAAGGGTGCTTTTTAAATAATATAGATAATATAGAAACAATTGAGCTTAGTATCTAGTTCATAAGAATAAGTTAAGATCAGAATCTAGAGGATGATTATAGCTTTGTCCCACCTCAAGTGAACTCCCTCTCTCCCTTTCTCCATTATCACTGCCATAGGATCAAACTGGTTGCTTCTCAGGATCTCCACCCAGACCACAGGGAAGGTGCCCCAAGGTTTCTGGTCTATGCTTTATTCACATACCACTCCCCAACTGAATTTGTCTTTTTAAAATTGATTTTAAGATAATTTTCATGATGTTTGTCTCAGTTCTGCTTTGCAAAATTTGTCCCAGAGAGAAAGAATAATAATTATGGCTCTGGCAGGGGACAACTCTCAAAATTAAAACACCTCTAGGAAGAAAAACATTTTAGCCCCTTAAGACCACTGAGACTTTTGTATGAATAGTCCCTAGTCATGGAAACTCCCTGAGGGCAACTTACCTGAGATCAGGGCACTTAGGAAGGGGAGTTTTGCTGGGGAGAGGAGAAGATAATTTGGAACCATCCAATGCTTTCTAGGGAGAGCAACACTGAGTAATATGTCACAGAAGAGGGATCTGGGAAGAGTTAATTGGAGATGGAGGAGACAGAGGAGAAAAGAGGGCACTGAAGTCAAATTTACCTGTTTTCTTTTTCCCAGTGATAGTAATCTACCTAGGTTTCTTTGGCTGAGGGAGTTCTCTTGGCCCCCAACAACCTGGAAAATCATAGCCTCTGTCTCATTCTCCCCTAGTTATTTCATATGAAAAAAAGAACAGTTTTTCCTGAGGACCCTCCTGTTAGTAACCTTTGCTGGTACTTCAACCATGTTACTCCCACTGTTATGGGCATCAAGGGGCAGCTATGCAGCACAGTGAATAAAGGACTGTGCCTGGAATCAGGAAGATCTGAGTTCAAATCCTGCCTCAGATACTTATTAGCTGTGTGACTTTGGGAAAGTAACAATCCCTGCCTCAAGTTTCCTCTTCTGTAAAATTGGGCTAACAATAGCACCTACCTTCTCCAGGTATTGTTGTGAGGATCAAATGATATGCCTGGCACACAGTAAGCACCATGTAAATGTTAGCTATCATTATTATTGTGACTATTCCTCAAAGCCCTATGATGAGATCTCTTCTTTTTTTTTTTTTGTCCTGTACTCTCTCACTTGGTGATCTCATCATCTCCCATTGGTCTTTTCACCCATCTCTATGCAGATGATTCCCTCTATATTGCCAGCCCTAGTCTCCCTCCAGAACTACAGCCCTTTATCACCAGCTCCCCTTTGGACATCTCAAACTGGATGTTCTGTAGGCATCTGAAACCCAACATGTTCAAAATAAAACTCCTTATTTCTCCCCACAACCTCTCCCCTCTTCACAGCTTCCCTATTACTCTCAAGGCCACCACCATCCCTCCAGTCAGCCAGGCTCATAACCTTGGCATCATCCTCGACTAACTCTTCAATCTAACTCACCCCACAAATCCAGTCCATTGCCAAGTCTTGTCACTTCTACCTTCCCAACATCTCTCCATTCATTTAGCCTCAGCCTCCGGTCCAGGCCTCCATCACTTCAGACCTGGATGATAGTTATAAGATCCTTCTCATTCCTCTCTTTGCCTCAAGCCTTTCCTAACTCCAATCCATCTTCCATTCAGCAGCCAAAAAGATTTTCCTAAAGTGTAGGTCTGACCACGTCATTGCACCACTACTCAACAAGCTTCAGTGACTCCCTATTATCTACAGGATCAAATATAAAGTTTTCTGTTTGACATTTAAAGCTCATTCTAACCTTGCCCTTCCTGCCTTTCCATTCTTCTTCTATTTACTGCCTTTCTCACACTCTATGATCCAGTTACACTGGCGTACTTGCTATTTATCAAATACGAACATTCCATCTCCAGTATCATCGCTTTTGCAATAATTGTCCTTCCCTACTCCCCCAGCCTCCTCACTTCCTCATCTTAGTTTCCCTGACTTCCTTCAAGACTCAGCTCATATCCAAGGTCATCTACTGCATCTTGGGCCAACACCAATTGTCTTGACTTTTGTGTTGCCACTGGACTTCCATGACTCTGGAGGAGAGATTGAGGCTGATCACTTTGCACAGCTCTGCCTCACTTAAATCCAATTCATGTGCAAGTCAAGACATCACTCTATGATGTCATTGGTCCTCTTTGAGAATGAAGGACCAACACCATATCTCACGGTCTGCAGGAGGCTTTTTCTAGTCTCTCAAATTGCTTATGACTTCTCCTCTAAGACTACCTCCCATCTATTCCATGGCAGCTAAGGTGCTCAGCAGATACACCTGAGTTCAAATCCAGCCTCGGAGACACTTCCTAGTTGCGTGAGCCTGGTCCAGTCATTTAATCTCTATATCCCCTGGTGCCCCCATCTGTAAAACAAGGATAATAATAGCACCCACCTCCCACGGTTGTTGTGAGGATCAAATGAGATAATCTTTGTAAAGCACTTAGCACAGTGGTTGGCAAATAATAGGCACTATAAAAATATTAGCTGTTGTTATTATGCACATGGTTGTGTGTGTGTTGTTTTCCCCATTAGAATATGAGTTCTTTGAGAGTAAAGATGTTCATGTCTTTCTTTATATCCCCAGTGCATGGAACTGAGCAAGTGCTTCCTAAGTGTTTATTGACTGACTGCCTGAATCTCTGATGTGATAGTAGCTATGTTGCTCCTCCATGGATAAAGTTGGTACAGCTCTCTAGGGTTGTGGTAACTGAAAAGTCCTAAAGAAGCACTTTTTGGGTGTGTTTTGAAGTAATATAAAAGCTCACTTTGATATTTTAAGGTTTGGAAAATGATTTCCTCACAATAAGCCTGCAAGGTATATAGTTCAAGTATTGTGCCCACTTACAGACCAGCACACTGAGGTTCAGGAGGTTAAGTGACAAAGTAATAAATATCCTCAGTTCTATTTCCCCCAAGGAAACCAATATACTGTAAATAATAATAATAAATACTGAGAACCCTCTCCTGTCCACAGATGTCTTCTCCCCAAGAAAAGCAAAAAATTGGAACTGAACCTTAAAAAAGAATGAAGAGTGGGCACTCTATACTTTGCTCAGTGATAAAATACACTAAAAGAAAACCTGCTAGGAGTTTGTAGAAGTTTTCACCCTTGGAGAACTTGGGGAAGAATGTAGAAAATCACTAGTCTATACTGGTTGACTTAATAAGAAAAACTCACATTTCAATAACCCATTAAGGTTATACAAAGCACACTCTTCACAATAGCCCTGATAGATAGGTAATGCAAGCACAGCATTATCCCCATTTTACAGATGAGGAGACTAAGACTTAGAAAGCTGAAGTGAAGAAGTAATACATGACTCTCAGCTCTGTTTCACTCACTGCCAGTACTTGGGTTCAAACAAAAGTGGATGGAGAGATGAAAGAGGTTATCTGTGATTAGCACCATAGCTAATATCAGAGTAAGTGAGCTCAGGTCTCCTGATTCCCTGTCCAAAGACATTTTCATTACACAGGGTGACCTCCCCTCCTGAAGGGAGGCTGGGGGCTAGAAATAGATTAGTGTTTCCTTAATTTTTGTTTACAGAATCATGGATTGTCAGTGCTTTAGGGCGGAAGTGTCAAACTCACAGTCTGTGGGCCCACAGAATCAGATTGAAATGTTGTCATTGGGAAACATTTGACGAAATAAATAAAAATACAGTGGATTATGTTGTCATTCAGTTGTTTCAGTCATGTTTAATCCTTTGTGACCCCACTTGAGGTTTTCTTGGCAAAAACACTGGAGTAGTTTACCATTTTCTTCTCCAGTTCACTTTGCGGATGAGGAACTGAGACAAACAGGGTCAAAGGACTTGCCCAGGGTCACACAGCCAGTAAGTGTCTGAGGCCAGATTTGAACTCAGACTAAGATGAGTTTTCCCAATTCTGAGCCCAGTGCTCTATCCACTGTACCACCTAGCTGCCTACAACAGAATAGAGTTAATGTTAATATGTGGTTTTCTAAGTCAATAAACGGCTTGCAGGCACCATTACGTGCCATTTAGTGGCCTGGTTTCCATTTGAATTTGATACCACTGCTCAAGAAGCCCTCAGACAGCATTTAGTTCAACCCTTTCATTTACAGATGAGGGAACTGAGGCTAGTAAAACAGATGTTGTTGTTGTTGTCATCGTAGACACCCTGGGTCCTATCTTATGGGTTCCAATCTGCCACCACAAAACAAACAAAAAACCTCACCTGAAGTGGCATGAAGAACGGAACAGCTTCCGGTGAGACACCAATGAGGTGATGTCTGGTTCTTATTCTATAATCATAAGTAAACTACTCCTCCACGCCAGAAACCAAAGTGCAGACACTGTCCCTTTTCTGTGCTTGAAGATGACAAAACAGCGGCCCGCAGACCACCTAGGGAGCCTTCATGGGTCAGCCGGGGAGAGCTGCTGGACTTGACGATTTCCCAGAGGTCCCTCTGATCGTTACAGTTCTCTTGTGCATCTATGTCACAGTATGAACACAAATTGGAATTAAAGTCAAAAGGTCCTACGGTACAGTCAACGGTGCCTGACCATTCAGTTGGGGAAATGAGAAGAAAAAAGCATAGGATAGCTAAGGTCTCAGGGGGCCCTGGAGACCCCTGTCTTTTCTTTCTCTCTGTTCTCAGCTTTATTTTATAATTTCCTTCTGCATACTCTAAGCTCCAAGTTCAAATACACTTTGTTCTAAGAACATTCATCGTGCTTTTCCTTTGTTCCTTTGCTTATGTTGTTCCTGATGCAGAACCAAAACTAGCATGGGGCAATCAGGACTGTGATCTAGGAAGTGACATGGAGGAGACAGGAAAACCTTTTCCTTACCTGCCAACCCACTGACCCAACTCTCTCGCTCAGCCTCCACTACTAGCCTTCAGGGTCCTGGGGTCTTTCATAACCATTTCCTGGGGCTGCTTCCAAATAATGCTCTCTGTTTTCAGTACCTGCCTGGCAAGGAGAAATCCCAGGACCAATCTAAGATCAAAGTAAGGCAGGAATCAGCAATGAGGATTGATGGTGGAGCTGGTCTATGGGGCTGCTCCTTTTAGGGCCGCCAGGTGGCGCACTGGATAAGGTGCATGGCCTGGAATCAGGAAGACTCACCTTCCTGAGTTCAAATCTGGCCTCAGACACTCACTAGTTGTGTGACCCTGGGCAAGTCACTGAACCCTGTTTGCCTCACTTTTCTCATTTGTCAAATGAGCTGGAGAAGGAAATGACAAACCACTCCAGTATCACGCCAAGAAAACCCCAGATGGGGTTACCAAGAGTTGGACCCAACTGAAAAAACAACTGTACAAAACTGAACTCCTGGGATCTTTGCCCACGCTTTCTTTTTTGAAACCACTTTTCCCTGATAATGCATCCAGGCCTTTAGTCCTATCCAATTCAGACCCTGCTAGTTTCTGTCTCCCTTTGCATTCTCTATGAGCTATGTACTATGACCTCTGGAACCCTGCTGTGTTCTCAACAAATTCCCAGTCCTTCCTTCTCATACTCCTCCCATCTTCTCGTGCTTCGGAAGATATCACCTCTCTGAAGTGACTGCCCCTTCTCCCACATCCCCAGGCACTTGGGGTCGGTAGAAGGAGCGGGTCTGCTCCTTGCTTCCCATTGCCACTTTCAGACCCTTCATCTGCTCCCTCACTCAGCACCCACCTCTCCTCCTTCAGTCACTGGACCCTTGTTGCTGTCCCACTGTCCTGCTATCCTCTATGGGCCTCCAGGTATGTTTACGTCCGTCCCTAACAAGTTCAGTTCCTTGTTCTTCTTTAGCCCAACCCTTGCGTCCTCCAAACTCCCTGGCCTCCCAGTTCCAGTTCCTCAGCCTCCACAACCCCTGTGATCTCTAATTCTATTCTACCTCCACCATGCAAAGGAGGGGTCTCTCCTTAGCCCCAACCCCGAATGAACTGGCCAGAGGTGTCAGAATTCCTAATTATGGCTCTGTTCCTGTGCCTAGAATGCCTTTTCTCCCCTTTTTCACCTGCTGAATTCCTAACGAATCTTTAAGAGCCAAATCAAAAAGCAGCTCCTCATTCAAGCCTTCCCAGATACCTCACTAGATACTAAAAATGACTCAGATTCCTCCCCACACACAGAATTCACACAGCATTCTTATACAACTTTCTAGTCTTATCTAAATAGTACATCTCCCCCAATTCTTATCATTGGCTGTGCACATAGTAACTGCTTAATAAATGTTTTTACAATAATTAAAGTTTAATCATCTATTGTTTAAAATATATTTAAACAGCAGCAATCACTTCCAAAATGCAAAAAATATATTATTTTAAATAAAATTAAAGTGCTTAATCAGAAAGAATTGAAAATACAAATGAAAGAAATGAAACACAAAGGAGGAGATGAGCTCCCAGGTTTTCATCGGGGAATGGGTGTGTATTTGTATGGTTTTTATGTTGAGGGCGGGATTCAAGGAGAGCAGGTTGTAAACAGCACCCCCTCAGCAGCCCAGAACCCTCTAGTTCTCTTCCCCACAAATGGATCCTGGGTTCCAGGTTAACGGAGGGAAAGGTTGAGGAAAGCTTTTATTAGTAATTATTTCTGTAACTTTTTGTCTCCCCCCTAACACATAGGCAAGTCATCTCTTTGTCAGGCTTTCCAGACCCACCCTCTGATGATACCCTTAAGAACATCTCCCCATTCCTGAAGAGGAGAGGAGATATAACCAACATCCTGAGATGTGAACCACAATGAACTGAGGTCTGTTCTTCCCGGATGCAGGGAATAAAATTAATAAAAGGAAAAATGAGGGTGGAGATCAGAGAGGAAAAAGAAATAATGACAACAAAACCATGAGATTAGATTAGATTGCAGAGATCAAATTGTACCAGGCCAATTGGATTTCCTTCAAGGACAGCATGACAGGGTCTCTGGATAAAGGAAAAAGGCTAGTGATAGATTCTCTCTGGGTTTTGATGAGCTTTTTTGACTGCCCTAGGTGAACACCCCACCAGCAAACTTTATCTGGAGCTGTACTAATGTCCAAAATCTTGTTCAATATTATACTAAAATGGAAGGTTCCATATCTAATTGGAAGGTCCCACTCAAAATAAAGAGAAATGAGTGGGCTGTTGCCTGGTGTCTCCCCCAGTGAAGATCCTGGGTCTGATTCTTTCACAGGATGTTAAAGAACATCCTGTTTAAAAGGAACTTTAAAGATCTTTTAGTTCAGCTTTTTTGGTTTTCAAGTGAACAAACTGAGGTCCAGAGCTGGCCAAAGTTATTCAGCATTTTATGGTTCCCTGACTCTGTTTTCCATGTTCTGTTCTCTGCTTCTTTAATTAATATAATTCAATCCTTCATGATTATACTGTTAGGTACTGTATTTTAACTTAATATACCTCCCAATGTGTGTCCATCTTGGATTCCATCCAAGGGGGTTTAATTACTAAAAAGGCATTATTAAGGGTCAGTCTCATTTATAACCCCATTCTATGACCCAGACCTCAAAGAGTGTATTACAGTAAGGCTCCAGTGTCCTGGCGGGATCATTAGAAACTGGGAATAAATAATGTTGGATCTAAGCCAAGGCAGAGTAGGTGGCCACCTACGTGGTATGGTTTTAAAGGTGGCGTGATGTTGCCTTTAGTTTATAGGCTCGAGGTTTGCAAAGTTAGCTATAAGGAGATTGTTTTATTTCCTCTTAAGCACTTTACCCACAAGTCAGATGTGTTGCCATGATTTGGACAGTGATAAACCTTGGTTATGACTTACTGTTCCTAAAACTGGGATTCCCATCAGTCATATTAACTGGGACAACCAATCAATCAAACCCGTGTTTTTTAAAGCATCTACTATGTTCCAGGCACTGTGTTAGGCACCAAAAACACAAAGACAAAAATGAAACAGTCCCTGACATCAAAGGAGGCATTTTTGCACATTCTATTGTGTGTTACAACATACATATAAATATGTACAAAATGTGCAAATAAATTTCTATAACTGTGATCTTATCTGTGTAGACATCTCCTGGTTGAAGAATTTCTTTTAGCAATGCAGATTAGCCCCTTCTATGTAATTTATAGTCCAAGAAACTATATATACATCTAGTTGCCTGGGACACGGAGAGGTTAAGTTACTTACCCAGGGTCACACTGCCTGTATATGACTGGAGCTGGAACCAAGGGCCTCCTGAACACTACGTCACCTCTCTATTCACCAAATCATACTGTCTCTCAAATGAATAAATACAAGGGAAATTGGTGGGAGAGGGTCTAGTAACTGGCTGGATCAGGAAAGGCTTCCTGGAAAAGGTAGTGTTTGAATAGAATTCTGGAAGGAACAAGAAATGCTAAGAAAAAAATGGGTGAGGGTTGAGGTGGGAGGGAGTGCACAAAGGAGACAGCACAGTGCAGAAAAAAGAACATTGAACTTGAAACCAGGAAACTGGATTTAAATCCTAGCTCTGTTCTTTATTATTCATGTCCTCTCAGTTTCCTCATCTGTGGAAATGGAGATAATTTTGCATTACTCAATCACACAGGGCACCTGTGGGCATCAAATGACATAATACATGGGAGATGTTTTCTAAAGTGATAGATAAATGTTCTCCAATAATCCACAGTTTTGTCAATGGGCACTCCTAGCACTGATCACTGCACCTGCATAGCCTTTAAGAAATACCACAGCAGCAAAAGTCTGCACCTCATGGCCAATGTGATGCTGAGACTCTCTGAACTTAGCTAGACTGGTCCTCAGAAAACAAACATACAGACTCAAACTGGAAAACAGGATTTTCAGCTTGGGAAGACTTACCAGAGCTTGCACTCTACTGATATCACCTTCAAGACCCCAAGATCGCTCTTTACCATGGTGAGACATCATCATAGGATGATAGTGAGGTGTAGAAATGAGAGTTGTTATAAATGTTAGCTTTACAGATGTTTGGCAGACTATATTGCATAAGTTTTTACAAGGAAAATGGCTTGCTTTTCTATTCAATTACACTTTTTCCGCATGGCAACAAAAGACCACATGGTCTGAGAAATTCCTGTGATTAAAGAGATTCCTTTGTATTTATTCCAAAAGTTCCATGTCAATATCCCAGTTCCTATCTAGGAAGGTTGTTGTTACCTATTATCTTAGAGGAGACAGGATGGTACAACAGAAAAAGAAGTGAATTCAGAGCCTGGCTTCAAGAAGACCTGGGTTCCAGTATTGGCTCTGTCATTTATAGTCTGGGTGACCTAGACAAATTTCTTTACTTTTTTTTTTGCTTGTTTCTCCATCTATAAAATGAAAGGTTTGGCATATGATCCTATTACTAGTTTATCTCTAAGATACTTTCTAGTTCTAAAATCCTATGATGTTAATGGATTTGTTGATGAGATTAGCTAGTGTTCATCCAGCAAAGAGCAAGGCCTAAGAGATCTAAGACACAGGAAAGGTGAGTTTTGGGGTGGTCATGGAGGTTGGAATGTTGACGATGCACAAGAAGAAGAAAGAGGGGACAAGTTTAGGAGCATCATAACCCAATAAGGTAAATGAGCCTAGGGACAACAGTACATTGTAAATTTGGCAGTGGAGTAAGAGGAAGCTACCAAAGGCAGGAGGAAGGCAAGGTTCTTCTGCCATCAACATGCATTCAATATTGCCAGTGTCTTTAGCAGACAGCTAGCAAGAGTCTTCAGGTTTTAAGATGGGTATGGAGAAACTGGAGAACTTCCAGTGAAGATAAGAAAAAATGATGGGAAAGAAACTTGGCTATTTATTTTGTATTAGGGTAATTGGACAATAAACTGCAGCAAGGGATAGCTCAGTTAGACATCAGAACTTCTTCTCCGTAAAGAGGGACTATGAACAGAGTATATGGAATCATACCCATAGAGATCTTTTAAAATAAAATGGTAGTTCTAGAAAGGACTTACCAATCAACATGCATTTTAGTGTCTACTGTGTTCTAGGCACAGGAAATGGGAATACAAAGGCAAAAGTTAAAGCAATCCCTGCCTTCAAGAAGCTTACAGTCTAGCCTGGGGAGACAACATTGACATAGACAGGTATTTACAAAATAGGTATGAGATTATAGGGATGAGGGCACAAACAGCTAGTAGAAAAGCCTCCATTTTGCAGAGGAGGACCGTCAGAGAATGAACCCAAGGTCACACAGAGACAGATCCCATAAATCACAGCTCAGGTTGATTTCATCACACTGTAATCACTTTTCAGAACCAACAACTATCATTTGGATGACTCAAATGGAGATTTGGTTTGAAGCTAGAGACCAAACTCCATGACCTCTTGAGGGTTTATGCCTATCTCTGGAGTCTATGATGTCAGAAAAGTCTTAAGAGGAGGGTAAGGACTTCACCACATAGAGAAGGCACTGAAATTGCTCCTTGAGAGAACCCCAGAGAAGCACACTATAGACAGCTTTCCATAGAATTGGAAGGGTAAGATGTGCTCAAGGCTTTGTCTCCCATGGTCTCTGATTCTGGGGACTATAGAGAAACAATAAGATGCCCATCTGTGTTGGGGCCTCTGGAGGAGAGGAAAGGACTGAGTGGCACTGCTTGGGGAGACAACGGAGTCCAATGAAAACACGTGGAAAGCCAGGAACCAGATGACTTGCCCTGGTTCTCTCAGGAACTAGTTTTACCATTGTGAGCTAGTCATTTGACTTTGCGCTCTGAGACTCAGTTTCCTACCCCCACCTTCCTTGGAGGGTTTTTGTAAAGGTGAATGAGATATTGTATATGCATGAAAGTGTTCTGTAAAGTTAAATACACTGTACAAATGTAAGGAATAACAGTTATTAACTCCGGGCATGGCAAGCAAAAATGTATCATGTCACTCTTTGCTTGCATGCCATGACTTTTCTCCATCTCAGATACAAGCAGAGCCCAAGAATAGACAGCAGAGTCAAGCTTTTAGCCTCCAGTCACCAGCGAAATGTGCTTTGAGTTTAATATATTTGCATTTGGAAATTAGCTGGGCTCTGCTCTGCCCGTTAGTGTCCCTGGGGCCCCCCACCTCACCCACACAGTTGAGCAGTCAAAGATGGAAAATATTGTGCTGCCAACTTCCACCCACACCCCTTTCCAGCTCTGAAATGACTAGCTGAGGAGACTAAAACAGGACAGTTTTCTGAGCGGCTCAGGGCTTCTCTAAGGGAATTCTAATGAATGGAATAGAGACAACCTAGACCAGCCAGGACTAAGGACTACCCCCTACAATGGGCCTTAAGGATAGAGTTGGTTGCTAAAATGTTGGAAATGTTGCTGCATATGGAGGAAGGCGCAAGTGTGAAAGGAGTGGGATAAGGAGTAGCTGGTAGAGAATTGGGTAGTGAGGAAGAGGTTGAGGGAAAATGGCCTGAGGGAAGATTCTCAACACCTCTTGGCTGGCTGAGACTCAATGGTGCCTCTGAGATCCTAATGTGTCAGCTCAGGGTGGGAGCTATGGGGAAATTTGTATTCTGTGAGGAAAGTTGATCTATGATAGAGAGTTTAGTAGCTTGAAAAAAGTTTTAAGTCCAAGGAGTGCACTAAGAAGTGTTTTTGTCAATGATCCACCAAATTGTAAGTCATCTAAAGCCTTTCTCTGCTTTTACTGTCTAGCCAAAATCAATTGAAGTATCTGGGGGAAGCCACCTGTTACTAGAAACATATCTAGTTGAGTTTGTGAACTTGGAATCCAGAGCAGAAATGGACCTTCCATGGTCACCAAGGACATCTCATGCTTCCAAGCAAGACTTTATCTAAACTATTCCAGCAAGATTATTGCCTGCCTAGTCCTTAAAAATTCCAGAGACTCATATTACATAAATTGCCTTGAAAATTCATTCTAATATTCCTGGAATTTCTTTCTAATAGTTTACCGGAATTCTTCATTTAATAAAAAAGTTTGCCTCTTGGATACTGGGAAGCAGTAAAGGATCCCTTCATATACCTGAAGAATCACCAATTTTAAAACTTGATTGGGGGGAAAGCCTTAGAGATTATCTTGTACCATCCCCTCATTATACATGTAACCTGGGCCTCCCTCAATGTGGCTCCTTGGAAGATATTCATTAGTTCATAAGACACCTTGGATCAGCATCTATTCAAAGCTCCACTGAATGAGCCCCCACCTAATATTTGCTTTAACATCAATATAACACATTAATTCAAGGCAGTGATTCAATAATCATTTATTGAGTATTTACTGTGTTTGAGGCACTGTACCTTAGCATTGGGAAAAGGCAAAAATATGATTCCTGCCCTAAGGAGCATATAGTCTAATGGGAAAGACAGCATGCAAACAACTATGTACATTTAAGACAGATATAGACATCAATAGATTTATATAAAGCTATAGATATGCCTATATTTATATATCTAGATCTATGTATGTATGTATCTTATATGATACATACACTACAGATATAGTGTAAACATATGTAGTATAAATAGGTACAGTAAATGTATATAGTATATATATATATATATACCACAAATACATATGTTAGATGGGTAGATAGATCTATACATAGTTACAGATATGTTCATATTTACATATGTGTGTATATCTATCTTATAGAATATATATAGTATATATCTTTTAGAAATGTATATAGTATAGCATACTACATATATACATACATATACACATACATACATACATATATATATATATATATATGTTAGATAGATAGGTAAATAGAGGAAATGGGAGGTAATCTCTGAGGGAAGGCATTAGCCATGGGAGTGGGAGGATCAGAAAGGTTTCTTGCAGAAGATGAGATTTGACCCATCTTGAAGATCATGGAAGCCAGTAGCAGAGAGGAGAGAAGAGAACATTCCAGGCATTGAAAAGGCATGGAGTCAGAGTCAGGAGATGGAGAGTCATGTTAAAGGAATCACAAGAAGGCTAGTTCAGGGGCAGCTAGGTGTCTCAGTGGATAGAGTGCCTGGCCCTGGAGTCATGAGGACCCGAGTTCAACTTCAGCCTCAGATACTTCCTAGTTATGTGACCCTTAACTTTGGGGCAGCTAGGTGGTGCAGTGGATACAGCACCAGCCCTGAAGTCAGGAGGACCTGAGTTCAAATTCAGCCTCAGACCAAACACGTGACACGTACTATCTGTGTGACCTTGGGCAAGTCACTTAAACCCGATTGCCTCACTTAAAAAAAAATGCTAGTTCAGCTGGATCATAGGATTGTATGTGGAGGAGGATGAGGTGATGCAATGGAGAGTGTCCAGCTAGAGTCAGGAAGACCTGGGTTCAAATCCGGCCTCAGACACTTACTAGCTGTGTAACCCTGGGCAGGTCACTTCACCCTATTTGCCTAAGTTTCCTCATCTATAAAATGAGCTGGAGAAGGAAATGGCAAACCGCTCAAGTATCTTTGTCATTTGTTGTTGTTGCTTAGTCATTTCAGTTGTGTCTGACTCTTCATGAGCCCATCTGGGATTTTTGTGGCAGAGATACTGGATTGGTTTGTCATTTCCTTTTCCAGATCATTTTACAGATAAGGAAATTGAGGCAAACAGGGTTAAGTGACCTGCCCACGGTCACACAGCTAGTAAGTGTCTGAGGCCAGATTTGAACTCACAAAGATAAGTCTTCCTGACTCCAGCTAGGCACTCTCTCCACTGCATCACCTAGCTGCCCTGAAAGAGAATCAGGACAAAGCAATGTTCCAAAAGCCTAGAGGTAAAAGAGTATCTAGGAAGAGAGAGTAATCAATAATGCCAAAGGTTGCAGAGAGGCCAATAAGCATTACCTGAACAGCAAGACAAATAACAAGAAAAATCTTCCCTTCTTTCCCCATCCCCACACACATTGCCATAGAGGCACACACTACCGCAGCAGTGTAGAAGCACCTCTCTGCCTCCAAAGCTACTGCTGTATATTCGTTGATGTCCCCTGAGGGGTTACTTTCTCCTCCGAATTTTTCTGACCTCATCTGCTAGGTTGCTTTCTCAGTTAAGTTGCTGTCTACTGTTCTCCACTGAACTCCTACTGTTCTACTATTTCTCTTCAAAATTACTGCTAAGTTGTTTCATTCCAGGAGGGAAATAGGGTACAACATTTCTGCTGTACCCAAGAGCCATTTCAACTCTTTTATATGTATACTACTTCCCAGACTGCTCGATGCTCAACAGCCATGCACATGAGACCTCCACTCAGAGCATCATTTGCACTTCCTCCTTACAACAACCTGGACTCCGGTCCCTGGGTCCCTCTGGTCCGATAGGTCAGCTTTTCTCTTCTCTTAGCAGACCATTCTTCTACTCCGAGGACAGGGCACACACATCATGTCCTTCCCTTTCTAATTCCTCATTATGTCTTGTTTTCCCCCCGCTAAAATTTTAGTTCTTTGAAGTCAGGGACTGTCTTGCTTGCTTGCATTTGTATCCATAGTATTTAGCCCAGTGCCTGGCACATAGTCACTGTTTTAATAAAAACACTGTCTATCTGTCTATGTATCTATCTATCTATCTGACTCACAGTTGCACCCATTCAACATAGCAGTGAGCCCCTCAAACCAAATTTATCTGTTTTTTACCTTACTTACTTCTCAGCAGGACCTCCCAAGGCCCACTTAGTAGTTGCCTTGGAATGGCAAAATTCCTTCCAAATCCTACCATGACCTTGGCTATCAGAGCAATATAGATCACTTGGTTTGTTATTCATTCATGTCTGATTCTTTGTGACCCTGTAGACCATATCACCCATATCATCCATGGGGTTTTCTTGCAAAGACACTGAATGGTTTGCCATTTTCTTAACCAGCAAATTAAGGAGGTTAAGCAACTTGCCCAGGGTCATATAGTTAGTAAGTGTCTGAGGTCAGATTTGAACTCGGTCTTCCTGACTCCAGGCATAGTACTCTATCCATTGAGCCACCTAACTGCCTACAGATTACTTGGAAGCTTCAGTTAATCCCATTAGAAGGTTGTGGGGGACCCAAAGAGTTTTGTCCTACATTCCTACAATTACACTCATCTCGCTGCTTTCCCTGCCTATAAAGGAATAAACTGAGGCCCCTAGAGGTTAAGAGACCTGTCTAAGGCCAAATAGGTAGAAGCAGATTAAGGTCCTCCAAACCCCCTGAATCCCCATTAAATCCCACTATTCCTCAGATCAAAATAATTTTAATGCCTCCCACTCCTTGAACCTTAACTTTCCAAATGTCCATCTAATTCCTGAGTTCTCCCTCTCAGTAATTTTAGTTTATACTCATACAAAGATATTTACTCTTTTTATGACTTCTCTCTCAGACCTCACATTGTTCCAGATAATAGCCTCCATTAGGCCATTCTCACCTATCCCCCCGCCCCCATCAAATAGTATAAAATCATCATTCCTGTAGACACCCAAATTGGCAAACACCATTATTGGCTCCAAAATACACAGTAGACAAAATATAAAATATTTACCTAGCAATAGAATGGTCTATAAATTTCAAGTCCTGCACAAGGTTTGCCTCCCTTCTCAGCTGCCAGTCTCAGGCTTCAACTTGCCCAGCACACCCCATAAGCTGTCCCTTTTGTTCAGTCATGTCTGACTCTCTGTGACCCCATTTGGGGTTTTCTTGGCAAAGATACTGGAGTGGTTTGGCATTTCCTTCTCCAGCTCATTGTACAGATGAGGAAACTGAGGCAAACAGGGTTAAGTGACTTGCCCAGGATCACACAGCTAGTAAATGAGGCCAGATTTGAACTCGGGAAGAGGAGTCTACCTGACTCCAGGACCAGCACTCTATCCACTGTACCACCTAGCTGCCCCTATAACCTGTCCCAGCATCATGTGATTAGAGAATCCTAGAGTTAGAAGGAATCTCAGAGGTCATCTTCTAGAAAATTCTGGACGAGTGATCAGACACTACTTGCTTACCTATAGTAACAGGGAATTCTCGACCTCCCACAGCAATTAATTTCATCTCTGAATAGCTATAGTTGTTAGAAGCATTTCCATATATTAAACATAAATACCCAGTCCTATTGCTTCTACTCATTTGGTTCTAGCTCTCCCAGTGGGTCTTTAGAATAAGAGTTTCTCCATTAGAATGTAACTCCTTGAGGGCAGGGACCATGTTTTGGGGTTTTTTGTTTTGTTTGTTTGTTCATTTGTTTGTTTGTTTGCCTTTCTTTCAAGTCAATGACCATTTATTAAACACTCACTATGTTCCAGGTACTGTACTAAGTGCTGGGAAGAGAAATAGGAGCATAAAGACAGTCCTAGCTCTCTAGTAGCTTACATTCTAATGGGGAAAGACAAGACAAAACACAAAAGGGACCTGAAAATAGAGTGAAAGCAAGGAACCTGGAGAGGGGGCAGGGTAGACAAAAGTCCAGTGAGTTAGGAGGGTAAACCTGAAGGGGAATGAAGGCATAGTTAGCCTGGGCTTCCTCCTTTAAAGAGAAAAACCAGTCAATCACAGGGAATAGCCATAGAGGTGTAGACTATTTCCAATGTGTTAAGTTTGGAGTTGAAGTGAGTTTCTAGTGCAAAGAGATTTCTACCATAATCTAACAGATTATGGTAGAGAAAGCCCAGAAGACATTCAGGAGGGCAACCTAGGCAGGAATTTATCCCAATTTCTTTGTATCCCCAGTGCTTAACACAGTGTCTGGCACACATTAGGTGCTTAATTAATGCTAACTGATTGTTCATTGTGATAGAACAAAATTAATTCCTCTTTTACCTGACAACTTTTCAGATAGTTCCCACTTGTATCTACTCCAGACAAAACATGCCCAGTTGCTTACATTTCCGGTCCTCTCACCACCTTGGTTTATCCTCCTCCAGGTGCTCTTTTGCCTGTCAACATCCTTACTAAAAGGTCGAGCTCAGAACCGGATACAATGCTCCAAATAGTGTCTGAGAAGGGTAGGGTCCAAGGGGACTATCACTTCCTTCCTATCAATAATCTAGTACCAAATTAGCTGCCCTTCTGGCTTGGAGTCCCTTATGAAATATTAATTCATCCAGTACTCCTTTCCTCTATCCACATCTAATGCATCCTTCAAAGCCCAACTCAGGTTCTGCTTCTTCCAGGAAGCCCTTCTGGGTTACTGGAGCCTTAGCTGAGCAGATTCATCTCTGAAATTCTTAGAGTTTGTTGCTTGTACTTTGCCTCTTACCACATGCTGCCTTATAGTGCTCTCTATCGGGATGGCTTTTGTCTTTGGGAAAGCGAGATCCATCCCTACCAGGTTGGTACAGGAGCCCCACCAAAGGCCAAGCTGAGCAGGGGAAGAAGGGAAAGCAGTGCTCCTACAATCTAGCTGAACCACAGGTCCACAATGACAAAGCTACCATCTCATACCAAGTCTTGTCTCCCCAAAGCAATAGCAAATCCACTGAAGGCAGAAGCCATATCTTCATATCTTATTAATCTCAAACAAGTTCACTGAGCTCCTCCTTTGTGTAATGACACTACTCTAGGAACTACAGAGAAATAAAAAAGAAAAGAGGGAGTAACCCAGAGTAGTGGGAGAGAGAGAGATGGACCTATGCTTTCTTTTGTATAGAAAACTACTTGGTAAGGAAACTCTCTCTCTATAATTTGTAGTCTTAGAGAGTTTCCTAGAGCACTGAGAAGTTAAGTCATTTGTGCAGGGTCATATAGCCAATATGTATCAGTTTCAGCGTCTGAATTTGAACACAGGTCTTCCTGGATCTGAAACCAGATCCATCCACTACTTCATAATGCATCTCATAGGCCTAGCACATAATAGGCATAGTATAAACCATGATCCAATGAATTAAGTGAGTTATGTGAATTTAGGTATAATCAGAGACTCACAACAGAGTTTTTATTTTCTTCTCACTTCTTTATCTTTCTTCTTTTCTTTTAAACTTATCTTTTTTCTTCCTCACTTTGAATCTTATCTTGCTTTCTATCTTAATCCTTCTTCTCTTGTTTGCTCTCTGACTCATTAGGCTCCAGATAAGACTGTTGTTGTTCAGTCTGTCTGACTCTTCATGACCCTATTTGGGGTTTTCTTGGCAAAGGTACTGGAGCAGTTTGTCATTTCCTTCTCCAGTTCATTTGACAGATGGGGTAACTGAGGCAAACAGAGTTAAGTGACTTGCTGAGGTTCATACAACTAGTAAGGATCTGAGGCCAGATTCTGAACTTATGAAGATGAGTCTTTCTAACTCCTGGATGGGCACTCTATCCCCTGCACCACCTAGCTTCCCTCCAGATAAGACTAAAACATTAGAATCTCTCCTATTTCTAAAGCACCTCTGAAGAGATAGTTCCTATATATTTACACTTTTTACAGACTTCTCGGATCATCCTCTAACTGTCTTTGGGCTCTTCTCCAAACCCATTTCAGTTTGTCTATACTCTACGCATAATTCATCAGTAACCCAAACCACATTGCAAAAGCAGAATATTCTTCCTGACCTCTAGAGGGTCAGTTGGTGCTTTGAAGCATGAGACGGTGATTACTTTTATCTCACTGAACATCTTGTTACTAGTTACAATAGATGTGACCACCAAATGGCCAACTTTCATCAGTCTGTCTTTTCCTGTGGGAGGCACTCTCTTTAGTACGTAACTTAGGTCTGTCCCACCACTCAAGGACAAATAGCTGCTCTGAATGGAGCGAGAAACCTCCCAAGAATTTAATCACAGGCAGTGAACCGTGGGAATCTTCCCTTAGGGGTGGTCACCTGACAGGGCTTGAGGAGTTTAAATTCTCCAGCTACAATGTCCACCTGCTGTTTCCCAAGTACAGCATCACATATCCATATCCATTCTGTGAAGACAAGGGTACATGTTGCTAGACAAGCATTAAGAACCATTACCAAGGCTCTAACCAAACTGACTTGGGATACTAAGGGAAGGGGGGGAGGCATTAGGGTTGTAGGTAAGTAATTTCATCTTTCCTTGCTTCTAACACAACTAATATGTCCCCCAGATAATGTAATTTGTACAACACATGTGTCTGATATAGCTAACTAGAAGGCAAAATTCCCAGGGCAAAGTAATTACAGTTTTTGGCTTAGGATACTAACATGCCCATAGAGATAAACCATTTTTCTAAGTAGAGAACCAACACAGGAAATTACCATGGACCCTTGCTTGTGAAAGGAGGGAGGGAGAGAGGAAGGAAAAAAAGAAAGAAAAGGGAGGTAGATATTATTTATCCACAATGACCTTGGGAAAACACGTTTTTTCTTCTTAATGAGGATGCCAAATGATTTCCTTTCCTGCTGGGGTTTAGATGTATTCATAACAGGAATATTTGAGAAGCAACAAATTGGAATTGAACAATTGAGGAAACTGGAGCTGTTTAGCCTGACAAAGAGAAGACTTAGGGGAGACATGATAGCAGTCTTCAAATATTTGAAGGGCTGTCACATGGAAAAGGAATTAGGCTTATTTTTTTATGATTCCAAGGGGCAGAACAAGTGGGTAGAAATTACAGGGAGGTAAATACAAGGAATAATGAAAGAGGACTGAAAGGGAATTGGCTTCCTGTAAGGCAGAAAGCTCTCCACCCTTGGAGTTGTTCAAACAGAGGCAGGTTGACTACTGGATGGGGATGAGGACTGGACTGGTTGTCTTGGGTGTCCTAAAACTGACCAGCTGTGCAGCTTTGGGTAAGTTACTGTTCTGCACCAGGCTCCGTCTGTAAAAGGAACAGATTGGACATAATGATCTCTAAGGTACTTCCTGGCTCTCAGACTCATTGATTCTATGGGGTAGAGGGACTTTCCACTTTGATTACAGCTTGTACTAAATAACCTCTAATACAATTTACATAGAATCATGAATCCCTAGCCACCAAACCTTTTCACTGTTCTTGATGTAGACAAGCTCGTAGGGAGGGCAGGAGACCCTGAAGAGAGTGTCCAAAGCAATTTTAAGTCACTAAGAACAACAATAATAGTAATAGCAATAGCAATAATTCACATTTTTATATCACTTTCCACACAACTTTTTGCAAGTATTATTATCTCCATTTGACAGATAAGGAAACTGAGGCTCAAGATGATCAAGTGAACAAGTCACTTAGCTTTGTCACATGCTTGGTAAGGATTGGAGCTTGGAGCTGGGACCTGAACCCAAGCCTTCTGGCTCCAAGGTCAGTGCTCATCCCACTAGGGCAGAGATTTTTAACCCTGTTTTTGTGACATGGATCCCTTTGCAGTTTAGTGAAATCAATGGATCCTTTCTCAGAATAATATTTTAAATGTGTAAAGTAAAATACATAAAATTGTAAAGGAAGCAAACAATATTGAAATACATTTTAAAAAAAATTTTTTTTTAAAGTTTACGTACCCCAGGTTAAGAAGTAGGAGAATGAAAATATTCTCCCCTCCCCCCTCACCAAAAAAAAAAAAAAACCAACACAGTTCCCATGTTATTCCACAACCCCTGGGTGTAACTGAGAATGATTGACAGAAGAACACTTTGGGAATGCCAAATGTTATTCAAAAGGGAGCCAGCAAGAGAGATGGACAGCATGCCCCAGATGTGGTCTAAACAACACTGCTATGAATACTCTCGAAATGAGTAACCTTCTTCCAGATTTTCCCTCAGCACTCATTTTACTCCCCCTCATGCCTGCAGTCTGGAAGGTAATTGAAAACGCAGACAGACCATGCCACATAGGATCTGCCAGTTTCTGCCCCTTGTGGGTGGAGAGGCCCAATTTGAAGAAAAAAAACCCAAAATGGCTCCAAGAGAAGCTTTAAAAACCAATTCGAATTTTTTTCACTTCCATAGCAATTTAAGCCATGACCCATTAGCCTTAATTAATTCTTGAAGAAACCCTCTGATTAAGGGACCAACCGATTTATTTATCATTATATTTGTCACTCACAAGGATAATAATTAAGGTCTAGAAGATCCTACATATATACCCAAATATTCATACCAGCACTTTTTGTGGTAGCAAAGAACTAGAAACAAAGTGGGTGCACATCAATTAGGGAATGGCTGATGAAACTGTGGTATGTAAATGTAATGAAATATTATGGTACCGGATTGTAGCCAGTGTTTCAGCAATAGTGTTACATCTCTGTGGGAGCAATGGGGCCCTAGAAATACCCACTGAGAGAAATAGAATTGCAAGATATTGAGATGTGCCAACATCTATGCTTGAGGCTCCCTATATCCTTTTCCTTTACCTTCTAAAAAGACTTCCAGCTTGGTATTCAGGCTGCAGTGAGTAGGGAAAACCATGGCACTTGAATTGGGGCACTCTGCCTGCAATGTGAGCCATCATGTGAGTGAGGGATAACAGAATGTGGAAAAAAGAATCCTGGGTTTTTGCTGTCTGGGCTTAGCCTTCTGTCTGTGATGACTAGGTCTCATGTTAGGGTAACTGAGAATGAGGTCAGACTCTTAAGCAGTAGCACAGGCCATGTCCCAAGCCTCCTTATCTTCGGTGATTGGGACTGTTGATGAGGATCAGTGTCAATACCAATGCTGAGAGTGGAAGTGAAGACCAGAGCATGAGGTCATTCCAAGTATCAAACACTTAGTATCGAATACTTATCATAAAGGCCAGTGATTTGATGATCCAGGGGTGAGGGGACTGATCCCTCTCCCCACACTTCTCTGGTATATTTATACCTGAAGTTTCAGAGCTGGAGACCAGGACACACACTCCTCCACAACCATTCCCTCTCTACACTCTGTGAGAATATGGTTCAGAAATTCCCTCAGATATACCCAAGAATGAGGAAAGTAGTTAGAAGAAGTTTCAAAACCTAGTTGGGCAGAGGATTCTATATGGGAATGCTTAATGAGTTTTTCTTTCATGTTCATTATGTCTAATAAATAATGAAACCAAAATATGATGATAATGGGATCTTAGATTTAGAGATTAAAGAGACTTCATAGGTCATCTAGTTATAAATGGGGAAAGCAAGTCCCAGAGAAGTTAAATGACTTAACCATGGTCATATAGGTAGTAATTGAAAGAAGCAGGATTTGAAACTATTTACTTTGAATGCAAATCCATTTCTCTTTCAACTATGAAAATCAACCAAACTGGATTTGAAAATGGGGACCAGAGTGAGAGGAGGAATCAGATGTCCGAAACTGTTGGCTATTGAGAAGCCACTGTTCTTGCATTCTATAAATGAGTGGTTTTGTTAACCAGAAAGATGAAATTCCACATATGAGGTGGAGCCAGAAGCATAGATATCCTCCTTTTTGGAAATATCCTATATCATCCCCTATCCTAAATTCAGAATCTGACCAGCAGGGGTTCTAATTTAGCCAACTGCTCTAAGTTACACAATGGTATAAATTTCTTGTGTGTGAGAGACTCTGATGAGGCCATACTGCAAGTGGTTTGATTATAGTAGGGAACTTCTAATAGGCAACTCAGAGATTATACTCCCTGGATAGATAGTTAATAGAGTGACACACTGCCTTCTCTAGGCTTGAGAAAAGCAAAGCAAGAGCTAATTTGTGCTGCTTATACTATTTCTATACCCTAATTGTCACATGGAGTACCCACAAAATATCACACACAGCCCATATGTGCCAAAATACAAAATAGCAAATATAAGGAACTCAGAGAAACACGGTAAGACTTATATGAATGGATAAAGTAGGCAGAACCAAGCAAACATACACAAATGACTACAACAATGTAAACAAAATAAAAATGAAACCAAACACTTTACTGCTATGATGACCAATCTCAGCCCTGAGAAGAAATTAAGAAATATACTTTCTTCCTTTCTTTCCTTGGAGAGGTAAGGGTCTGTGGGTATGGAATTTTGCATATTCTATCTTATGTGGTCACTGTGGCAATTGGTATTATTTAAATGTCACCAGGAAAGGCTGACTGGCTTGTGGAGATGGCAGGGGGGAAAGAATATATTTAGAAATAACTGTAAAAAATGAAAGACATAAATAAAACTTTAAAAATTAAATAATGTCTAAATTTGGTACATTTTTCTAGGAACTCTTAGTGCCTTATAGACAACCAGATTGCCCTAGAGAACTTGCTTTCTAGGCCTTGCTCTGTGTAGTCAACAGAGAATAACTTTAACATTAGGTAGACTTGAATCCACGATAATATTGAAGTAACTGGCAAATTAGTGTCATGCCCCCAAAATAAAATCAAATGCTCCAGTCCCCTCTCACATCTATATCATACTCCCTTTCTGATAATCACTCAAAGGCGCACCCTTTGAACTAAGCCATCTGAACTAATGCTCAGTGTCATTTGTCATACTGGGTAATACGGAGTAGAGTACTCTGCAAAAGCCAGAAATTGGGGTTACTGGAAGTCAACAGCAAGGCCTCATTAAAACCCCTTCTGTTCACAGAAGAAGGGACCAGCTTAGGTTGCTGTATGCCATGCCAGCTCTACCCCTCCTGTCTCAGGGAGGGGCTGTGTTGGGTGGCCAAACAAGGTCTTGTATAAGCAAGTTAGGAGGGTGGGCATCTGGAGAAATGAGCTCCAAGAATGTGTCTGACTCATTGTGAGGTCTGTGGTCTATGATCCCCTCTCCATGCTTACCCACCTATAAAACAGGGCCAAGAGACTGGAGCAGTTGGAGGGATAAATATGATCTAAAATAATAATAATTAACATTGATGTAGTCCTTAAAAGTTTACAAAGTATTTTACTCACGTTATTTCATTTGAACCTCACAACAACCCAGTGACATGGGTACCATATGCATTATTTATTCCCATTTTGCCAAAGAGGAACCTGAGACTCACAGAAGTTGTGACTTGCCTAGAGTATGAAATAATACTTCATCAGTCCCTTGAAAGGAAGCATTCCTTTAAAGATGACTTGCCTATGCGTTTGTTATTCATTTGGGAGGCTTCATGAAGACAGCATGGATGTAGTAGTATAATAACATTAGGTCTATTAACAATAATATAATTAATGTAATAGAAAAAGAATGATGGTGATAGTGATGACTATAAACAGCAATAAACATTAGCTTCTTAAATGGTCATGAAATTAAAGTTTATGACAAAACAAGCTTTCCAGGTTTGCTGTCTTCCCATTTAAGGAATCTTACACTTTGGGCCTCAGTTTCTTTCTCTGTAAAATGAGGAAGTTGTATTAGGTAATTCCTAAGGCCCCTCCTAGCATTCAGATTCTATGACTGATTCTCTTGCCAGGATTCTGACAAGAACTGGTGAATCTGAGATCTCGTGGGAGCCACAACATGGATAGGAACCAGAGAGTGTAAATGGAATCTTGATCTTTTAAAATAACAACAATACGGGGCAGCTAGGTGGTATAGAGCACTGACTTTGGATTCAGAAGGACCTGAGTTTAAATCCGTCCTCGGACACATAACACTTACTAACTGTGTGACCCTGGGCAAGTCACTTAACCCCATTGCCTAGCCAAAAAAATAATTAATTAAAAAATTAATTAAAAAATTTTAAAAAAAAATAAAATATCAACAATAACAACAACAACAAAAAACCACTGAGCCATCTGTAGACAAGAGCAAGAAAACATAATACAAGGAAAAATAAAAGGGGGTGAGGGGCAAACATGAAAAGCTTTAAGATTCAGTTCTTCAAAGTCCAGTAGACCTGGCACTAGTAAGTGCCTTATTGCAAAATCAGAGAAAAACCAAGATTCATTCACATCGCCCCCAGCTTCCTAGAACCATTCACAAAGCTACCACTTCCCTCTCCTTTCTTTCAAAGTTGTGACCTGCACTTTAGATAATGGGACCTGGAAGATAGCTTTACATGCTTTTACAGATATATGGGTAGATATAGATAAATATATATATATATATATATAATGTATATTTATGAAGCAATTGGGGTTAAGTGACTTGCCTAGAGTCACACAGCTAGTAAGTGTTATGTATCTGAGGCTGGATTTGCACTCAGGTCCTCCTGACTTCAGGGCTGGTGCTCTATCCACTGTGCCACCTAGCTGCCCCCTCCCCCATGCTTATATTTTCACTGGATGTCTCAAATACCCAAAGGCAGGATTGCCTTGTGTCATTTATTCTTTCCCTTTTTGCCTTTCACTGCTTCACTTTTAAAATCAGACCTGGCTTCTTTGTAGAAAGTGGACACACCAGCAGTGTACTAGAAGACAAGGCAAAGCAAGCCTACATTTGAAAGGGAGCCCGTTCCACACTAGCCAACTCCTCCAGCATATGAGTAAGTGTAGATCAGCATGCCCACAGTGATATGCTCTTGAATTGCAGTCACAGACTGTTTTTCTTGTTTTATTTTGTTTGTTCAATGGAAGAAAAAAAATGTTGGGGGACAAAGAGTTTTTCCATAGGCAAGGAATAAAGACACAAAATCCATATTGATCACAGCCTTTGAACGTCCAACACAGGTTAAACCAGTGTGTATGAGGTACGAAGAAGGGTTTTTCTGCACTGTTTTCTGTTTCTTCTTGGGGCCATATAAAACATACAGAATGGTAAAACACTTGGCATCTGCTGGTGTTTTGAATTTGTCAGTTCTGTAGTTAGAGAGCTAAATCATTATCAAGAATCCCCTATTCATTCCTCCCAGCCCTTGGGACGTTCCCCAAAGAAGGTTCTCCCTGTTTTTCATGTAAGCACATTAAGCCACAAGACTTATCCAGAACAGCAACGTACACTCACCTTTCACCTGGCTAGACTTTGATCCCAGACCTCAACTGGCATCTTTATCCTCATTCTAGAAATGGGCTGCCCACACAGGCAGGTTTAGCCACCCAAGGCCACCAGAGATGGAATTCCTACATACCACCTCTCTGATCCCCAGAGAAGACTGTTTCAGGACTAAGAGCATTTGTTTAGAGATTTCTTGCTGGGGACTAAGGTGAACCAGGAGTCACGGGTTGTTCCAGGCATCTCACTTCCCCCTCTAATCCTAAAGAAACTTTACTCATGGGAGTAAGGGAAAACCAGATTTTCTCTCCTCCCCCACCCCCTTCAAATGCAATGTCATTATATAAGAAAGATGCCTTGGGTGGCATCCAACTTCAAAGCAATGAGATGTCAAGATGTGACAGGAGGCAATTAGCAAGGGATTGTCTGTACAAATAACAAAGCAAGAGACTGGGGTGGGGGAGAGGCGAATTCACCACACTCTGATCCAAACAAAGGGGCTAGACAAATAATTGGAGTATAGGGGGAGAAGCTAAATCTCCCTCAGCTTAAACTCTCTCTTTTCCCCCAAAGAAACAATATGGAGCACCTCCCCTTACCTTGCAAGATGCCAGAGCCGCATCAGGGCAAAGCCCAGCTATCCTGCTGTTTCCCCAAGAGAACAGCAGATTCCTGGAATGACGGGTCCCTTGGCACTTTGGTCCAACAGTTCTAGTATTGGGAACAGGACAGCCTAAAGCCCTGATGGTTTTTATGAGTCAACAGGTCAGCTCAAACTGGTTGCCAGATCATCTGTATGCAACCGCACAGCAAGAGAGCAGTTTACTTTATAACCGGATTCAACAAGAGTAGGAGTGGCTGGTTAAATGTGGTAGATAACATAAAGGTGTTGAGTTGCCAAGACTAATTAAGGGTGATTTGTTTATAAAGCCAGGGCTCAAGACTGGGCACCTGAAGAAAGCCAATATTACACAAGGCTGACCTGGTCCAAGCTTTCCAAATGACTCGAAGTTATGGATGAATGAGTTTGAAACCCTCTGACAATTGGTACACTTGTAGGTAAAGAATGTGTAAGGAAGGCTTTGGACAGGAAATGTCTCAAAGTGTCTGCATTATCCCTTCATGGAATCACAGAATCTTCCAATTGGAAGGCACCTCAGAGGTCACTGAATGCAACCAGCCCCTGAATAAGAATCCCCTCTACCACACATTGGACAAGGGTGATACTGTGCAAAGAATAATGAATGGAAAGTCAAAGACCTGGTTCAACTGTAGTCTCTATCACTTCACACCAGTGTAATCTTAGCCCCTGGTCCTTAATTTCCTTATCTGTAAAATAAAGGATTTAGACTAGATGACCTCTGTGATTCCTTCTGGCTCCAGATCTATTATTCTAAGTATTCATTCAGTTATTTTATTTATTTTTATTTTTTTAATTTATGGAATAAAACAAACATTTCCATAACATAGTATAATAAAAAGATGATTGTACACAAAACTGCAAATCTATTATGTACAATTTGCTATTCCTTTTAAATATATAATAAAATTATCATGTAAATTTCTTTTTTTCCTTGCCCCTCACCCTAGAGATGGCTACCATTAGACACAAACAGGTGTATCTATATATGTAAAATTATCCTATACATATTTGTATTTATCAGTTCTTTCTCTGGATGCAGATAGTGTGTTTCTTCATATGTCTTTTATAGTTAATTTAGGATGTGTGATAGTCAAAATGACTTATTTACTTAAAGACATTCTTAAAACAATATTGTTGTTATTGTGTACAATGTTCTCTTGGTTCTGCTCATTTCACTCTTCATTATTTCATGCAAGTCTTTCCATGTTATTCTAAGATCATTCAGATCCTCATTTTTTATAGCACAGTAGTATTCCATGACAATCATATACCACAACTTGTTCAGCCATTCTCCAATTGATGAGCATCCCGGCAATTCCCAGTTCTTTGTCACCACAAAGAACTGGGAATTGCAGGGATACCTAATACTCATTCATTTTAACATCTTTGCTTCAAGATTTCAAATGAAGAACTTTCTTGCTCTGTGACCTATTACTCTCAGACTGCCTTTTCTTGACCTTTGGGTCATTTTGGTCATTCTGACTCATGTACAAATGAGGGCCTCTGACCTGCCGGAAAGAACCAATGAGATCTCAGTAGATCCTTCCTAACTCCCACCTACTAACATAATCTAAGGTGAAAGTTCTGCTTATCTAGTGGGCAGTCCACTAAAGCAATAGCATAAGGCAGGTGTGGGGAATCTGCAGCCTTAAGGCCACATGTGGCTTTCTAGGTCCTCAAGTGTGGCCCTTTGATTGAATCCAAACTTCACAGAACAAATCCTTTTAATAAAAGGATTTGCTCTGTAAAACTTGGACTTCCCACCCCTGCAAGAGATCTACAGAAGTGGAAGGGACCACAGAGGACCAGAAAGATTAAATAATTTACCCAAGGTCACACAGGCAGAGTCAGAGCTGGGAGTCAAGCCCAGGTCTGGAGGCAATGCTGCTGCCACACACACAGCATAGAGGGCATAGAGGATATTTCCATGGAGACATCATGAAATGAAATAGCTTTCCCAATGTGGTCAGATGTTTTCTTTAGGACTTGATCACTGGAAAATAACCATTTCAATGCAAATAAAGCTCAATGAATATTCAGTGGAAACCTACTCTGTGTAAGACATTATGCAAGGTTAGCTAGGGAGGATGTGAAGATGAATTAGATGCCTGCTCTGACCTCCTTAGTGTACTTTCACACTCCTTATTTGGAAAGATATTTATCTGTGTATTTGGCACATCTCAGCTATTCTTTAGAGAAAGAGATAAGACATGGGACTCTAGTCCCTATGAGAAGGCAGGTGTAGAGAGACATAAGAAAGTGGACTTACTTGGAGTGTTCACATAAGGGAGGGAGCCACTCCGGATAAAATAGGACAGCAGCCCTCAAGGAAGTTTCCTAGGTCTGGAAGTTTATCGCAACCAACCTGAAAGAACTAGGGGCCAAATGAGATCTTGAAGGAATGATCTCTCTGGACCTCTTGAAAAGCCTAAGGGCATAGATAGGCCAACCTTCAGAGTGCACTTGGATACTTTCTCAAACCTGGTCAGCCCCAAGCATTTAGAATCTTTAAACTGGTTTAAGAAATCAGAATTCAGGGGCTTTTAGGTTCTGGGAAGGCTCATATCCCCAAGGTAGAATTGTTAAGGCAATGCCACAGGAGACAGGGTGTCTCCCGTCCTTTCCTGAAAGAGCTGACTCCCCAAGTCACTTGTCACCCACGGAGCCCAAGCCTCAATGAACAGATACCACCCAGGAACAGCCCCAGGGCATGCTTTAAGGTGAGTTTGAGACTTTACCGGATTCCTGGATTCCTGTTTGAAGGAGTGAGGAAACAAAAAAGGCTATAAGGAGAGGAAGATGTTATGTTCTGTTTTGAAGACTTACTCATTAAAAGCTGTTCCCTTGGGTGAAAAATTGACTGGAGTGAGATTTCAGAGACTCTCAGAATCAGAACCCAACAGAACTTTTCACTGTTGTTCAGTGAATACTTTCCATGGGGTTTTCTTGGAAAGGATATTGGAGTGTTTTGCCATTTGCTTCTCTGGTGAATTAAGGCAAAGAGAAGTTAAGTGACTTGCCCAGGGTCACACAACAATGCAACTTTAGAGGACATCTATTCCAAACTGCACCTGATCAAGAGTCCCCTCTATGGCATGCTGAGCACAGTGTAAATCCCACTTTCAGTGGTGGATAAATCATGGCTTCCTGAAGCAATCTGTTCCACTTTTGTGTTTTGTTGAATTCAGTTTTTCTGCATATCAAACCTAAACCTGTTTCTCTACAACTTCTACCCATTGCTCCTAGTTCTAACCTCTTCATGCCAAGCAAAATAAATCTAATACTTCCTGCAAATACTTTAAAAATGTTATCATGCCATAATAATCTAGCCTTTGAGGTTTGTTAAGTGGTTTACATATGTTATATTATTTGATCTGCACAACAACCCTGGGAAGTTGGTGCCCCATTTTACAGATGAGGAAACTGATGCACACGACAGTTACATGACGTGCCCAGGGTCTCATAAGATTTGAGCTGCCAGATTCCAAATCTTCAATATTTACATATGTCACCTAGCTGCCCCATCCCAGTCATGTTTCTTCTTCAGGCTAAATATCTCAAGTACCTCAACCAAACCTTGAATAGCATGGTCTGGAGTTTCCTCTTGATAGCTCTCCTATAAATGCTCTCCAGTTTGATTAGATCTTTCTAAAATAAGACAACCAGGATAAAACACAATATTCACAATATGATCTCACCTTGAACAGAGTAAGGCAGTACTATCACCTCCTCTCTCTGAACTCTGTGACTTTGTTAATCCAGACCAAAATCACATGAAGTTTTCGCCTGCCCTATGACCCTGCTGACATTTTGAGCTTTACAATTCCCTAAAACTTCCAGCTGTTTCTCAGAGGAATGGATATCTAGCCTCACCTACCCCATTGTGTTCTTGTATAGCTGTTTGCTTTAATCCAAGTGCAGGCAGCATGGTGTGATGAAGACTGATGGAGCTAGAGCAGAGCAATAACTAGGGCAGAGTGACCAGACCTTTGGCCCAGGGTGCCAGATTTATAAGACATTGACATCGTTAACAATCCTTCAGCAGCTTAGTTAGCAAGAATGAGTACTTAAAATAGAAAGCTACCAGATGGGCCTGGAGTGAGCTCTTCCATTGCCGTGCCCCACTCTTCCTCTTCCTCACCACCTCTCACAGCTGCCTCACCAGAAATAATCAGTATTCTGACATTTGTCTCCTTTCCTCCCCACAACAAATGAGAATGGGATTCAAGCCGCTTGACCCAGGCATGATTGGAGTATTTGTACCAGGTACAAAAATTCCTAGTCCTAGCTGTGATGTGGAATCAGGAGACCTGATATCAAATCTTATCTGTGCCAATTGTTTGTGCAGATTACTTCACTTCTCTGTGCCTCAGTTTCCTCATCTATAAAATGAGGATTTGTACTAGATGACCCCCCAAGTCCATTTCAACTCTAAATCTACTACCATATGAACTTTGCATTTTGTGAATATGGGAAGAATCTATGATTTTCTCAGCTTGGGGAACTCCCTCTGCCACCTTTTGTGGCAATGTTCTCTGACATGTAGATAAGTCTTAGGGAGTTGCCTGAGGCCCATAATAACAACAAATATAGCAGATCTGTGACTTAGAAGATAAGTCCTAGGGAGTTGCCTAGGAGAGTACTCAGGGTCATACCTAGTAAATCTCAGTCAGAATTTAAACCAAGGCCTTCCTGACTACAAGCCCAGCATGCTATCCACTAACCTGTGTCCTACTTCTTTATACTTATCCCTATTAGGTTTCACTTCATTAGATTCAACTCTTCATCCAATCTCATCGAGATCTTTTTGAATCCTGCCTCTGCCTCTGCTTTCTCCCCCATCTTTGTGTCATCTATAAATTGGATCAGTAAGCCAGTTGTGTTTTTATCCAAGTCTGTGATGGAAATGTTACATGATGCAAAGCCAAGGAGACATTCTTGGGCACTCGACTAGAAATTTCCTTCCAAGTTGGCATGGACCATATATGAATATGGTCAGGAAGTGTCAATATGAGTCCGGA
The DNA here is from genome assembly GCF_900497805.2 of Vombatus ursinus. Taxonomy (NCBI): domain Eukaryota; kingdom Metazoa; phylum Chordata; class Mammalia; order Diprotodontia; family Vombatidae; genus Vombatus; species Vombatus ursinus. Next base: position 30,374,218 of record NW_020954591.1, on the reverse strand, counting down.
AGGCTCATCTTCATGAGTTCAAATCCAGTTTCAGATACTTACTAGATGGGTGACCCTGGGAAAGTCACTTCACACTGTTTGCCTCAGTTTCCTCTCTGTAAAATGAGGCAGAGAAGGAAATGGCAAAATGTTCCAGTCTCTTTGCAAAGAAAACTCCAAATGGGGCCACAGAGAGTTGGACATAACTGAAAAATGACTGAACAACAATTTTTGAATGTGTTTTAAGCCATTTGACCAGTTCTGTATTGACCTGACTGTTCTATCATTTAGCAGCCTGTATCTCTCCATCTTGTGTACCAGGAAGCATGAAGGTTTTTGTCAAATGCTTTGTTAAAATTCCCTAATCTACAAGTTGACAAACTGTCAGAAAAGGAAGTTAGGTGAGTTTGGCATTTTTTGATGACACCATGTCGACTCTAAATAAGAAGTTCATAACCTGTGTTGTGTCACGGACCCATTGGGCAATCTAATAAAGCATACTCAGAATAACATTCAATTGTCTAGATCCATAATGGAGGGAAATGCTAAATTTCAATTAGAGGTTAGTAGGAAAAAAGGGTGTAATTTTTTCCCAGACAAGTTCACAGATCCCTCCTAAAATCAACCCCAAGTTAAGAACCCCCTACTCTAAGTGATCCCCACTTCCCTTTATAAAAGCTCACAACATATCCCTCTAATGATATGCTTTAGAGTTTTTCCAGAGATTGATGTCAAGGCTTACAGAAGTATCATTCTGATTTTCAAAAAAAAAAAAAGAAAAAGAAGAAAAGACTGTTCTCTTTCCACTTCTGAAAATCTGGGTGACATTTGCCTGTCCTCTGTCCTGTAGTCATCCTAGTGCAAAGGAATGAATAATAGATGCAAAGTTAAATGACCTGAGTTTGAGTCCCAATTTTTTATATTTATTACCTGTGTAACCTTGAGCAAGTCCCTTATCCTTTCTAGACTTCAATTTCCTCCTCTGTAAAATGAAAAGGTCAGACTAGATGACTTCTACAATGCAATCCAACCATTATTCTATAATGGACGTGTCTCCCTCTCCCTTTTTCCATGATTTTTCAAACACCACTGATAGAGTTTCACCAATCTGAATTACTAGTTCCTTAAATACTTAATGAAAGAATATAGGCACTCTGTTACCATTGCTTACCTTGGGCTTCAACTCCATGTTAACCATTTTAGTTCTATCCTTTCAGGATCCTTCCTAAGGATCCCTGGGGGAAGGGGGGAGGGGCTTGAGCAAAACGAAGGATGAATAGTTCTGCCTTCTCTCTGTTATCATCTTGATTCTTCTTCGTTCTTCTTCTTGTCTCCAGTGTAGCTACATTGAGGAGAGGGAGCATGAATTTGGAATTCATTGCTGGCTGCAGCTCTTTCTGAGTTTTGCTGTCCGTGATATTCTTCTTAGAGGAATCTAGGAAATGTTCCTTTAAGGAGTAAACTGCTCTGATTTACCTTCACCTTGGCATTATATCACAGAAACCACATTGAAATCAATTATTTTCACCCTCTCTCAAAATTCAGCAAACACCTTTCCTAGATTGTTTTTCCTTGGTTTATTGTCACTAGGGTTACTTGCTTCTAAGGTCCCTGATAAAGGGATGTGCTTGACATTCATTGAATTAAGCACAGATCTTAAGAGACATTCTTTGTAAAGCAGGAATGTTTACAATACAGTACTTTTTCTTGGGAATCTGCCAAGTACATCTGTTCTAGGGGTTTCTGTCCCTACTGAGAGCAACACAGCTATATGAACAACTAAGGGACTTTTGTCCTTAAGTTGGAACAGACAGCATCCCGTTATCATTTCTAGGAACAGTAATTGTGAATAGAACAATATCATACTGTTCAGTTCATTCATTAATTTGCCAGCAAGCTTTTGTAGGGTCCTGAAGACTAGTGAAATGGGTAGGGGGCAGGGTGGAGAGACAGATAGAGAGACAGAAAGAGAGAGAGAGACAGGCAATTTACATTAGCCTTCTCCTACCCGCATCATGAAGCCAACTCTGAAAACGTTAATGACTAAATTTACATGCATAGCTGATTCTTTGTTGTAGGAGTGGTAAAAAAAAAAAAACAACCTGAAATGGTAGAACTCATTAACTCTTAGAAGAGAACAGGCTTGGTGCTCTGGGTGGAAGGAACCTGTCTCTTGCTCACGTGCAAATCAACCAAAGGAATTAAAGGCTGTCTGCAATGAACAGGAACAAAGATCTAATTGGTCAGGGTGCAAGTAAGGAGGAAAGAATTAATTCAGAAATAAGGCAAGGGAAGGGAGGAAAAGAAGCCTAGACAGATGAGAAACTAAGAAATGGGGCTGCCTTACTTCCCTTCCTCTGCTTCCTGAATCTCTCTAGTCATGAATCTTATTAGGGTTAAACAGCAGGTGTGCTGTACAACTGCAAGGTTTAAAGTTAAAGCCAAGGGCTTTTCATTCCTGGTCCATCTGAACTAGAAATGAATTTTAATTGAAGTAGAGAAAAGCTGGATCCTTTGGTGTCATGTGTAGAGATGTACGGGAGAAGCCACGCTCTTAGTCAAAGTACCTGTGTCCTGACCCTACTAATTGTGTAGTACTCAATCAAACAATCAAGCAATTATAAAAGGCTTACTATGTGCCAGGAGCTGTAGTAAGCAGTGGGGATATCAGTTGTTGTTGTTGTTGTTGTTGTACTTTGGTCTTGGAGAGGACCAAAATGATGTCACTATGTTAGAGTCAAGTTACAGTATGTCCAACCGAGGCTGATCAGACCAACATGAGCTTGGAAGGCTCTACCACAAGTCGGGCACAAATAGTCCATGCAAACATTTAGGGTGAATTCTCTAAATCTGCAAATCTTGCATTTCATTTGAGCTACTTCAATTTTGCTTTGCTCATGGAGCATAATGCCTTCTTTGATGCAGGTGTGCCATCTTGGGCAGTCCTTTGCCAGTGTCTTCCATGTCACGCAATCAATTCCAAAGTTCTTCAGAGAGATCTTGAGAGTGTCCTTGTATCACTTCTTCTGACCTTAATGTGAGCACTTGCTTTGTGGGATAAAAATACAAGGAAAAAGAAAGACAGATCTTACATTCTAATGGAGGAAGAAACACATTAAAGAGAAACTGAAAAGCCGAAAGGAAAGGGGAAAAAATATCAGAATGGGGCATGGTGCTAAGCCCAAAGAATGAGGACCCTTCCCCAAAATGGAAATTACAGAAAGATTTCACCTCTGGGAAAAGAGGCAGGAGAGCTGAATCAAGAGGCAGTTGAGACATGGTGGTGAAATCTGTAGAATCAGGGAATTGGTTGTTTCTACTTTGTGCCCTAAATTTTCTGAAAATTAGATTTACCCAGAAGTGGAATGGGTTTTCTCAGGAGATAGAATGTTTCTCTATAATCAAAGTCTGGATGACTACTTGTTGGTGGAGGAGACTGTTGGTTCAGGAACAGATAAGAGCAGGTGGCTTCCATAATAATCTTCCAGCTCTGCGATTCTGGTATTCTATTGGGGATAAGGAAAGAAGAAATGAAAGAGTGAAGATGCATGCTATCCACTTGAGATTATAAACTAGTTAAGGGAATGGGAAAAAAAACTAGAGTAATGCAATGAATATTTAACAACCACCTCTCAAAAAAGTATGCAAAGCACACTTTTAAATTTAATCTGCATTATTTATATTTTCTCCATCACTTTCTTAAGTTTAGACAATCGCAAAGAAAATAATTCAAGCCTTGATTGGTTGTTATTGTTCAGTCATATGTTTGTGACCCCATTTGGCATTTTTTTCGTAAAGATACTAGAGTGGCTTGCCATTTAGTACTCCAGCTCATTTTGCGGGTAGGAAAACTGAGGCAAACAGAGTTAAGTGACTTGCCCAGGATCACACAGCTAGTAACTGTTTGAGTTCAGATTTGAACTCTGATCTTTCTGACTCTAGGCCCAACGCTCTATCCACTGTACCACCTAGCTACCCTGATTTGTATAATTTGCCAATTTCTGAGGTATAAAAATGCTTACACTGAAAATTTAATAATCTGATCTGGTAACTGGTTGGCATCATGTTCAGCACACCGCTGGAACAAACCCACATCATAACATCACCCAAGCAACATGTCAACATGGTAAGATGCAACACAAAAATAAAGTGAACAAAATGGAGAAAGGTAATGAGGAGAGATCTTCTGGAAGAGGTGAGATTGGAATTTTTTTCCTTGGTAAATGTCTCTACTAAAGTCATTTTTTCCAGTGCTCACTTTTCCCTTCTATCAAAGACTCCTTCCACTTCTTGCACTGGGAGCTTGAAGGTTGTAGAGACTTCACTACTCCCACTAACATAAGACATCCTGGTAGAAGGAGAAACAGAATGGCAGGAATGGTCTTAAGTTTTCCAGGCTGTTCCAAGGACCTCTTAGCAATGCCCTAGAGAATGGTGGAATCACTCAAAGAAAAAGTCAGCTCTGAGCCTCAGGAGCTCCATTCATCACTGTGGCAGCAGAATAAGGCTGAACTTTGTGATGCGTCATTTTATTATTTTCCATCCAGGTCACCAAGGCTTCTGTTGTTATCTTCCTAGGAAGCTCCTGGAACGGAACCTGAGTCCTTCACCAACAGCATGCCATTATTAAACAGTCTACAAGTACAACGGCTCTGTCCAGGGTACCTCTAGACTCAGAGGTAGCATGTTGCTATGGAAAGAGCAAGCCTGGCCCTGGGAATTAATAGATATTTTATCCCAGATAACTCTCTTAATAATACTAATTGCTAACATTTGTATACCACTTTAACAAACCTTTACATATATTCTTTTATTTGATCCTCACCACAAACCTGGGAGATAACGTGATATCATTATCCCCATTTTACTCTGAGACTGAGTAAAGTTAAGTGTTTTGCCCAGGGTCTCACAGCTACAGATATGTGAGGCAAGATTCAAGCTCAAGCCTTCTATCACTTTGTCTCTTCATCTGTAAAATAGGAATGATAACATTGCCTACCTTACAAGGTCAATGTAAGGAAAACATACTATCAAGGTTATGTCACCATGTGGAAGCTTGGAGGCATAGCGAATAGTGTCAGACTTGGAGTCAAGAAGACCTCACTGAGTTCAAATCATTACTCAGTCACTTATTAGCTGTGTGCCCCAAGATAATTAGTTTTACCTCTCTTAGCCTCAGTGTAAAAAGAGAATAAGGATAACACCTACCTCCTAGTGTTGATGTAAGCATTAAATGAGATAAGACATGTAAAGTGCTTTGCAAATGTTGAAGCACTGTATAAATGCTAGTTACTATTATGTGAATATGAGTTATTATTGTTACTATTCAGTCTAGATTCCTGTCTTCCCAGATCACCTGGGGAACAAGATGCAGGCATGTAATCCATTCTTTTTAATTAAATGTGTGTATTTATTTTTTAAGTTCATTTTTGTAAATTTTGAGTTTCAAATTCTCTCCTTCCCTCCTGCACCAACTCCACTCATTGAAAAGGCAAAGCAATATGATAAACATATGAAGTCATGCAAAACATTTCTATGTTAGCCATGTTGCAAAACTTCATTATCATCATCGTCATCATCATAATAAAAAGCAAGAAACAAAGAAAGTGAAAAAAAAGTGTGCTTCAATCTGTAGTCAGAGTACATCAGATTTCTCTCTGGAGTAGATTCCATTTTTCAACATGGGTCCTTTGGAATTATCTTGGATCATTATATTGATCAGAGTAGCTAAGTCTTTCATGGTTGATCATCATTACAACATTGCTGCTATTGTGTGCAATGTTCTCCTGGTTCTGTTCACTTTACTTTGCATCAGTTCATGTAAGTCTTCCCAGGTGTTTCTGAAACATCCTGCTCACCATTTCTTATAGCACAATAGTATTCCATCACAATCACAAACTACAACTTGTTAAGCCATTCCCCATTTGATAAGCATCCCTTAAATTTCCAATTCTCTGCCACCAAAAAAGAGCTATTATAAATATTTTTGTACAAATAGGTCCTTTTCCTTTTTCTTTGATGTCTTTAAGATACAGAGCTAGTAGCAGTATTGCTGGTTTATTACTTGGGGCATTGTTGCAAATTGTTCTCCAGAATATTTGGACCACTTCACAAGTCCACCAACAGGACATTAATGTCACTATTTTTTTCACATCCCTTCCAACATTTATTATTTTACTTTTCTGTCATGTTAGCCAATCGGATAGTTGTGGATTGGTACCTCAGAGTTGCTTTAACTTGCATTTCTGTAACCAATAGCATTAATCAATTTATAGCGTTTTTTCATATGGCTATAGACAGCTTTGATTTCTTCTTCTGAAAACTGTCTGTTCATATCCTTTGATCATTTATCAATTGGGGAGTGGCTTTTGTTTTTATAAATTTGCAGTGTTCCTTATATATTTGAGAAATGAGGCCTTTATCAGAGAAACTTGCTATAAAAACATTTTCCCCAGTTTCCTGCTTTCCTTCTAATTTTGGCCTCATTGGTTTTGTTTCTATAAAAACTATTTAATTTCATGTAAACAAAATTATTCATTTTATTTCCATGATCTTCTCTATCTCTTATTTAGTCATAAACTCTTCCTTTTTCTATAGATCTGAAAGGTAAAAATTTGCACGTTCTCCTAATTTGGTTATGATATCACTGTTGACGTCTAAAGCATGTACTTTTAACCTTATCTTAGTGTATGTTATGAGATGTTGGTCTATGCTTAGTTTCTGCCAAAAACATCTCCAGTTTTCCCAGCAATTTTTGTTAAGTGGTGAATTCTTGCCCAAAACGTCCAATCTTTGGATTTTTCAAACACTAGATTACTATTGTCATTTACTACTATGTATTATGTACCTGATCTATTCTACTGATCCACCACTCTATTTCTTAGCAAGTACCAGATTGTTTTGATGATTACTACTTTGTAATATAGTTTGAAATCTGGTACTGCTAGGCCAACTTCCTTCATATTTTTTTCATTGATTCCCTTCATATTCTTGACCTTTTGTTCATCTAGATTATTTTTTGTTATTACTTTTTCTAGCTCTATAAAATAATTTTTGGTAGTTTAAATGGTATGGCATTAAATAAGTAAATGAATTTAGGTAGAATGGTAATTTTTTATTATATTGGCTTAGATGATACATCAGCAAAGAATATTTCTCCAATTGTTTAGATCTGTCTTTATTTGTGTGGAAAGTGTTTTGTACTTGTGTTCATATAGTTCCTGGGTTTGTCTCGGCAGAGAGACTCCCAAATATTTTATACTGTCTAAATTTTTTTTAAATGGAATTTCTTTTTCAATCTTGTCTTGCTTGATACAGTAGTGATATATAGAAATGCTGGTGATTCATAAGGGTCTATTTTATATCCTGCAACTTTGCTAAAGTTGTTAATTGTTTCAACTAGTTGTTTTTTAGTTGATTCTCTAGAGTTCTCAAAGTATACAATCATATAATCTGCGGAGTGGTAGTTTTGTTTTCTCTTTACCTATTCTAAGTCCTTCAATTTCTTTTTCTTGTCTTATCATTATAGCTAGTATTTCCAATACAACATTGAATAATAGTGGTGATAATAGACGTCCTTGTTTCACCCTTTATCTTATTTAGAAGGCTTCTAGTTTATTTCCATTACAAATGACTCACTCTTGGTTTTAGATACTGCTTATCATTTTAAGAAAGGTTCCATTTATTCCTATGCTTTCTACTGTTTTTAGTAGGAACAAGTGTTATATTTTGTCAAAAGCTTTTTCTGTATTTATTGAGATAACCACATACTTTTTGTTGGTTTTGTTATTGATAGAGTCAATTATGCTTATAGCTTTCTTACTATTGAATCAGCCTGGCATCCCTGTTATAAATCCCACTTAGTCATAGTCTATGATCTTTGTGATATATTGCTATAATCTCCTTGCTATTGTTTTATTTAAAAATTTTTTGCAATATTCATTAGGCAAATTGGTAAATAGTTTTCTTCCCTTGTTTTTACTCTCTCTGGTTTAGGTATCAAAACCATATTTGGGTCACAAAAGGAATTCCTTTACCTATTTTTTCAAATAGCTTATATGGTATTGGGATTAATTGTTCCTTAACTGTTTTGTAGAAATCACTTGTTAATATATTTGGTCCTGGGGAATTTTTTTCTTTGAGAGCTCATTTGTGACTTGTTCAATTTCTTTTTCTGAGATAGAAGTGTTCAAGTATTCTGTTTCCTCTTCTGTTAATCTGGACAATTTATATGTTTGTGCATATTCATCCATTTCACTAAAATTTTCAGTTTTACTGGAATATAATTAGGTAAAATAACTCTTAATAATCATTTGAATTTCATCCTCATTATTGGTACAATCACCACTACTGAAAATTTGGTTTTCTTCTTTCTTTTTTTTAAATTAAATAGACCAATGGCTTGTATATTTCATTAGTTTTTTCATAAAATCAGCTCCTAGTTTTATTTATTAGTTCAAAGGGTTTTTTACTTTCTATTTTATTAATTTCTCTTTTGATTTTCAGGATTTTTATTTTGATATTTAATTGGAAATTATAATTTGTTCCTTTTCTGATTTTTTTACTTGCATTTCCAGTTCACTGATCTGATCTTTTTTTCATTTGTGTGTGAATTTAGAGATATAAAATTTCCCCTAAATACTGCTTTGGCTGCATCCCACAAATTGTGGTATATTGTCTCATTGTTGTCATTCTATTTAATGAAACCGATTGTTTCTATGATTTGTTCTTTGACCCACTCATTTTTTAGGATTAGGTTATTTAGTTTCCAATTAATTTTTAACCTATGCTTCCACAGCCCTTTATTGAATGTAATTTTTATTGCATTATGGTATGAAAAGTGGGCATTTAATATTTCTGCTTTTCTGCATTTGGTTGTGAGGTTTTTATGCAGTAAAACATGTCCATTTTTTGTGAAGATGCCATGTACAGCTGGGAAAAAAGTGTACTCCTTTCAAAGGTCTTTCAATTTACTCCAAAAGTCTATCTATCATATCTAACTTTTCTAAAATTCTGTTCAAACTTATTTCTTATTTATTTTGTGGTTAGATATATCTAGCTCTAAGAGGAGAAACTTGAGGTCCCCCACTAGTATAGTTTTACTATCTTATTTCCTCCTGTAATTTATTTAACTTTTCCTTTAAGAGTTTGGATGCTATGTCATTTGGTGCATATGTGTTTAGTATTGATAGTATCTCATTGTCTATGGTGCTTTTTAGCAAGATGTGGCTTCCCAGAGGCAGCTAGATGGTGTGGTGGACAGAACACCAGCCCTGGAGTCAGAAGGACCTGAGTTCAAACCTGGCCTCAGACACTTACTAGCTGTGTGACCCTGGGCAAGTCACTTAACCTTAATTGCCTTTAAAAAAAAGTATTTTCCCTGCTGCTTTTAATTAGGTCTATTTTTGCTTTTGCTTTGTCTGACATCATGATTTCTACTCCTGCCTTTTTCCTTCATCTGAAGCATTATAGATTCTGCTTCAGCTCCTCATTTTAACTCTGTGTGTATCTCTCTGTTTCAAGTGTGTTTCTTGTAAACAATATATTGTTGGATTCTGCTTCTGTTTTATGGATGAATTAATCACATTCACAGTTATGATTACTATCTACATTTCCCTCCATCTTATTTTCTCTCTTTTTTTATGCTATCACTCCTCAAAAGTCTATTTTGCTTCTGACCACTACCTCCCTTAATCTGTCCTTCCTTTTGTCACTACCCTCTTTACCTAATTATCTTCCTCTCCTACTTCCCTGTTTGATAAAATAGATTTCTATACCCAATTTAGTGTGTGTGTGTGTATACACATCTGGGTGTATGCATGTATATATATATATACACACATATATATGCATATGTGTGTATGCATACACCCAGACATGTGTACACACACACACACACACACACACACACACACACACACACACATACACTTAATTGGGTATAGAAATCTATGTACCCAACAGGAAAGTAAGAAGGATCACCTCCAGAAAGAAATCCCAAAATGAAAACTCCTCTGTAATATTATAGCCAAATTCCAGCTATATGTGTATATGTGTGTATTCTTCCTTCTTTGAATCAATTCAGATAAGATTGATATTCAAGTATGGCCTTTCTTCTCCCCCCACCATTTTCCTCTCCATTGTAAAAGCTCTTTCTTGTATGAATCCTTTTTGTGAGATAAATTTCCACATTTTTCTCTCTCTTTCTTCTTCTCCCAGGGCATTATTCTTTTTCAACCTCCCCTTTTTTTTTGGAGATCATCTTAACATAATCAATTCCCATCCTTTCCCTCTGTCTATGCAGAGACTTTCTAACTACCCTAATAATAATAAAGTTCTTATATGTTACATCTGTCTTCTTCCCATATAGAAATGTAAACAGTTTAAATTTATGGAGTCCCTTATGATTTCTCTTTCATATTTCCCTTCTTATACTTCTCTTGAGTCTTGTATTTGAAAGTCAAATTTTCTACTTAGCTCTGATCTTTTCATTAGGAATTCTTGAAAGTCTTCTATTTCATCAAATATCCATTTTTCCCCTAAAGGATTACAATCAGTTTTACTGGGTAGATTATTCTTAATTGTAATCCTACCTCTTTTGCCTTCCAGAGTATTGTATACCAAGCCTTTTACTCCTTTAATGTGGTAGCTGCTAACTCTTATGTGATCCTGACTATGGCTCCACAATATTTGAAGAGTTTCATTATGACTCCTTGAAGTGTTTTTTCTTTCACCTGGTAGCTCTGGAACTTGGCTATAGTATTCCTGAGAGTTTTCATTTCAGGATCTGTTTCTCCATTTCTATTTTACCCTCTAGCTCTAAGATATGGCAGTTTTCCGTTAAAATTGGATAGATGTCTAGACAATTTCTTAGAGCATGACTTTCAGGTAGTCAAATAATCTTAAATTATCTCTCCTCAATCTATTTTCTAGATCAGTTAGTTTTCTGGTGAGATATTTCACATTTTCTTCTATTTTAAAAAAATATTTTGGTGCTGTTTTATTGTTTCTTGGTGTCTAGCATAGTCATTAGCTTACACTTGCTCAATTCTAATGTTTAAGGAATTATTTTCTTCAGTGAGCACTTATGCCCATTTTTCCATTTGACCAAATCTGTTTTTTAAAGTGTTATTCTCTTCAGTATTTTTTGTGTGCCTCTTTTACCAAGGTGTTAATTGTCTTTTCATAATTTCTTGCATCATTCTCATTTTTTCCCCAATTCTCCTCCTACCATTCTTATTTGATTTTGAACATAATTTTTAGGTCTTCCAGGAATTCTTGTTGGACGTATGTCCAATTCACATTTTTCTTTGAGGCTTTGCTTGTAGATATTTTGACATCACTGTCTGCTTCTGAGTTTGTGTCTTGATCTTCCCTGTCACCATAATAGCTTTTTATGGTTGAGTTCTTTTTTTGTTTGTTTGTTTATTTTACTCATTTTTCTAGCCTATTTCTTGACTTTGGATTTTATGTTAAAGTTTAACTCTGAGTGGAGGTAGGGGCACTGTCTCAAGTTTCAGGCTTTTTCATACTGCTGTTTTCAGATGTAGTTCTGGGGTTTGGAAGTTTTCAGTGCTTCCAAAATTGTGCAATCTAGGAAAAGTAATGGTCACCTCTCCCTTGTGATCAGAAGCTTTGCTGCTCCTTAGGGTACCTGGTCCCTTGGGATAGCAAGTGCTCTTCTCCATCCTAGAACTTTGATCCAGAAGTGTGTATAGGCAGTGGAGTTGCCAAACAGCACCCTGTCCTGTACCCAATGCTAGCAGAGGGGTCCCCTGTAGTCCCTTTCTGTTCATTTGCCATATCCTCTTTATGTCTCTGGTTTGAGAGCTCCTAAAGCTGCTACTGCTGCCTCTAAGGCCCACCATTGGTGTTGCTACCACATGGGCTGCAGGCCTGCCTCCGCTTCAGGGTCACATTCTTTCTGACCTCTGAAGTTGTCTTGAGCTGGAAAAATGTCTCACCCTGACCTTTTGCTGGCTTTGCTACTCCAGAGTTTGATTTGAGGCATTGTTTTAAAGTTCTTTGGTGGAGAATTTTGGGAGAGTTCAGCTGCTTTCTCTACCCTGCCATCTTGGCCCCAACCCCAAAGGTCCTGCAATCTATTCTTTAAAGTATTCTAAGGAATTTACTGCTAGGGAAAAGTTGTGGCTGCTAAAAAGTACAGGGAAACAGGCCTGTAGATTATAAAATTTTAAAAAATGGAAAATAACAAAATATAACAAACTAAAAGCCTACCTATAGTACGTGATAAGAATCCTTATTTTTTTAATGGAATATGAATGGAACTATGTTTGAATCTTCTTAGCTTATGCTCCAATTTACTGATTCATCTTTTCTTTACTTACCCCAGGAGTCAGCTTCTTCATGAACATATCAAAAATCTAAGAAAAAGAGAACTTTACTACACAAACATGTCTCATCTTAATGTAGTAAGTTTGCTCTAGTTCATTCTAATAGATCAAATTAGTAAATCAATAAGCATTTATTAAACACCTACTGTTTGCTAATCTCTATGTGCTAAAGACATAAAGACAAAAAACAAAATCCAGTCTCTGTTCTCAAAGAACTCACAGTTTAATATAGGAGATAACATACAAATAACTATCTACAGAGTAAATAGGAAATTATCAACAGAAGGCACTAGAATTAAGAAGGATTGGGAAAGATTTCCTGTAGAAGATGGGATGTTAGCTTGGACTTGAAGGAAGCCAAGGCAGTCAGGAAACAAAGAGGAGGAGGGAGAGTATTCCAGGAATGGAGGACAGCCAGTGAAAATGCTTGGACTCAGAGATAGAGTGTTTTGTTTAAGAAACAGCAAAGAGACCAGTGTTACCATATTGAAGAATGTGTTTGGGGGGTGGGGAAGAGTTAGATATAAGACTGGAAAAGTAGGAGGAGGCTAGGTTGTGAATGACTTTGAATGACAAAGATAATTTTTCACCTGGTTCTGGGAGTGGTAGGGAGTAATTGAAGTTTATTGAATAGAGGGCAACTTGGTCAGGTCTGTGCTTTAGGAACATTAATTTGACAGCCGAGTGGAGGATAGACTAGAGTGAAGAGAGACTTGAGGCAAGGGAGCAATCCATCTGCTTATTACAATAGTCCAGGCCAGGTGATAACGACCTGTACCAGGTTGATAGCAGACAGAAGGGGACATATATAAGAGATGTTAAGGCAAAATTGACAGGTTTTGGCAACCAACTGAATATGGGGTGGGAGTGAGGCAGAGTGAGGGGTCAAGTATAATATCTAGGTTGTGAGCCTGGGAGGGTGGTGGTGTCAACAGAAATAGGAAAGTCAGAAGGGGGAGGGTTGAGGATTGAGGGAAAGATGAGTTCAGTTTGGAGCATATTGAGTTTAGGATGTTTATGTAGACATCTAGTTTGAAATGTCTAAAAGTGTAATTGAAAATGTGAATTGGAAGGTTAAGAAATGGGTGAAAAATCATCAGCATTGAGATGATAATGGAATCCATTGGAGTTGGATGAGATCACCAAGTAAAATAATATAGGAGAAATGAAGAGGGCCCAGGACAGAGCCTTGGGAGACACCTACGTTTAGTGAACATGACCTGGATAAAAATCTAACAAAAGAGGGTGAGAAGAAGTGGTCAGACATGTAGGAGGAGAACCAGAATAGAGTAATATCATGGAAATATAGAAAGAAGATGGCATCAAAGGGTGATCAGTGTCACAGGTTACAGTGAGATCAAGAAGAAAGAGAATTGAGAAAAGACCATTAGATTTCGATATTAATATTAGTAACTTTGGAGAGAGCAGTTTCCTTCGAATGATGAAGTCAAAAGATAAACTACAGTAGTTGTTTGTCCTTTGGAAAATTACGGAGTTAGAGGAAAGGAAGTAAAGGCATCAATTATAAATAATTTCTTAAGGAGTTTAGACACAAAAAGGAGAAGAGATATGGGAAGATGGATAGATCAGGTTTCTAAATTTCCTCTTCAAGTTTCTAGGGTGCCCTGAAGGGTTTTGTGAAGTTCTGTTTTCTTTAATGCTGAAGCTCCTATCATCTGAATTCCCTTCCCCATTATTAAACACCAGTGACTAGAGCTCATTTCATTTTATCACTTAACACTTAATAGCTTTTACAATGAAATATTTACTTCAAAGACATGACAAGAACAAAGTACACACACTACCTGTCAGCACCTTGAAGTGCATATTTTCCCCTAAGACACCTCACTCTCTAGGGAGTATAGGTTCAGCTTAGCTCAGTTCCCATATAGCATTGGTCCCACCACGTTCATTTCTGGGCATGGCATGACTGCTGGATGAGCCCTATTCTCAGCTATTACGGGTCTGAGTCTTAAATAGTCTCCCGAAGGTCATTCCTTACTTCTAACGGCATTCATGATCCACTGGTTGCATACCTGTGCGTTCCAAGGTGTCTTCTCAAACTTTCCAACTTACAGGGTCATGAAGGTTCCACTGCATCACCTAGAACCAAAAAGAAAAAAGGCAGAGTCCAAGGACCACACCTCTTTCACTGGGTCATGTCATGTGGCCTCAAAGGAAGAGAAAGTCCTATAAACTTTTCTCTTACAGGTGATCGCTGGACAATGTGAGAGAAAGAATCTGCCACCATTGATTGAGGTAAGAGTGGAAGTGACTGATGCTGACAGGCCTTTTTGACAGCCAATCACATCTTTTTATCCCATGGTCAGCCAAACAGAACCTGTTATATGAAGTCTATGCCAGAATACTCTCTGAAAAACCTGGAAAGACTTACGTGAAATGATGCAAAGTGAAATGAACAGAACCAGGAGAACATTGTACACAGTAAATATTGTATGATGATCAACTGTGAATGACTTAGCTATGCTCAGCAATACAATGATCTGAGACAATTTTGAAGGACTTATGATGAAAGTGCTGTCCATCTCCAGGGAAAGAACTAGTGGAGCCTGAATGCAGATCAAAGATACTTGTTCTTTACTTTCTTCATTTTTCTTGATTTTTTTTTTGTCTGTGTTTTCTTTCGCAGCATGACTTACGTGGAAACTTGTTTTGCATGACTATACATGTATAACCTATGTCAAATTACTTGCCTTCTCAATGTGGGGGAAGGGGAAGAGGGAGAGAATTTGAAACTCAAAATTCGAAAAAAGAATGTTAAAATTGTTTTTATATGTAATTGGGAAAAAATAAAATATTAAAAAAAAAAACAAAGTCAGAAAAGGGCAGCTAGGTGGTGCAGTGGATAGAACGCCAGCCCTGAAGTCAGGAGGACCTGAGTTCAAATCTGGCCTCAGACCAAACACTTGACACTTACTAGCTGTGTGACCCTGGGCAAGTCACTTAACCCCAATCGCCTAAAATTAAAAAAAAAAAGCCTGGGCCAGCTTCTTGGTCTCTCCAGGGCACTTCTCTTCTATACTTTCCCATCCCTGCCTCCTCCACAAAACTGCCTAATTGATATTCCTAAAACATAGATTTGACTATTTCCCCCTCCTCTCCTCCCAGCTCCCTAGTCAAAGATCTCCAGGGCTCTCTAGAATAAAATTCAAAATCCTCAGCCTGGCACTTAACACCATTCATAATCCAGCTCCACCTTTCCAGTCTTACTTCACATCGTTCCCCTTCAGGCACTCTACATTCCAGTCAAACTGGTATGTGAACCGTTCGCCCTCCATTACATCCTGTCTTGCTCTTCCTTAAATGTGACACTCCATCTCCTACTCCATGCCTTTTCACTGGCTTTCTCTCAGGCCTGACTGGAATGGTCTTCACTTCCCACTTCTGGTTTCCTTCAAGACTCAGTTCAAATTCTACCTTTTTCAAGATACCTATCCAGGTCTTTCTTCCCCTCCCAACTCCCAACCTCCTATTGCTTCCCCTCTGAGATTTCCTACCATTTACTCTATATAGTTTCCCTTTCCATGTCGTGACTTTCCCCATTGTAGTTTCAATATATTGCAAGTAAGCATAAGAAATTAGATGGAAATTTTGGGGGAGTTTTGCAGAAGCCGCAGAGGATACATAAAGCCCGGCAGAGACACAGAAAAAGATTAGAAACTCAGAAATGCATAAAACATATATGGTATTATAGAATATCAACATATTTTATCTTCTAATCCCACAATAATTCAGACTTCTTTTCTGGTACAAAAGGGGGGCCAAAAAATTTACACGGATTTTCCAGATCACAGGGGCGCCTCACCCCTAACCCCCTGGGATATGGGAGGGATAATTGTATATCTTGTATGTACATAGTTGTTTATGTGTTGTCTCTCTGATTAGAATGTGAGCTCCTTCAAAGAAGGGACCATGTATTTTCCTTACTCAACACAGTGCCTGGCACATAGTGTTTCATAAATGCTTGTTGACTATCTCCTGCCTCTCTGCTTTTACACAGGTGGTCTCCCATTTCTAGAACATTTTGCCTTCTCATTTCTGTCTTTTGGAATCTCTAACGTCCCCCCAAATGGCTCCAATAACATCTGCTAGGGGGTAGGGTGTGTGCATGGGTGTCTTTCCAGATCATTCTAGGTACTTATATTCTTTTCATCTTGAAATTACTCTATGTCCAATTAGTGAGAATAATGAATCCAGTGAATGAAGTCTTTGTGTATTCAAATTTACACTATCTGAAGTTGTAATTATGTAGAATAGGGTCATTGATTTGAGCCTCGTGGAAATATGCAGTGCAAATTCAAGTAACGAAACCCTTCATAAGATTCTTTATTCAAATTGATAGAGACCTAGCTGTACTTTGTTTTATTTTGTATATTCTTGTAATTATTTATCTGTGTACATGTAATGAATGAAAGTTTCTTTGGAGCAGGAACTATTCCCTTTTTTTTTTTTTTTTGGTCTCTGTATCTTCAGCACCAAACATATTTTTTATTTGTTTGCTTTTTAATTGAATTGAATTCAGCAGCTACCCTAGCATTCTTGTGTCTTTCCCTGATTTTTGGCTTCTGGATGAGGAAGTCATTTCCCTATTTGACCCCTGAATATTTCTTCTCTGGGCTCCAGACCATCTTGCCTCACCCCTGTAGGTCTTATTTCTGGCCCCTAACTGTCCCTCTGGCCTCCTTAGTTTATCTACAAATTCATCCATTCATTCACTCAACAATTGCTTAAGGCTGTTTTTGCTCTTCAGTAAGTGCTGTCTCTGCCTCTATTTCTACATTATCTTCTGGATCTAATCTCCTTTGGCAATCACATAATTGCCATGTGCCATCCTACCTAAAGTCCATTTTACATGTTAAAGGCTTTCCATTCTGGACAGACCCTTAGATCAACACACCATCATTCAAATAACTAGTTAATGGCAGAGCCAAGGACCAGACCCCAAATCATCCAAATTACTCCAGACATCTTCGTACTATGCCTGCTCCCTCTTTTTCTTTCTTACAGAGGCCCAATTGCTGGAAGGATTGTTCCTACATGTCATTTATTCATGATCATTTACTGGCTTCTACTTACGTTATTTGGTCTGCCCTTATTCTGGCAATGGGTACCTCTTCAAATCATAAATCATAGAATTTTAGAGCTGGAGGGATTTTACAGACCATCCAGACCAGGAGTTCTTAACAAGTTTTGTGTCATTGACCCCTCTAGAAGTCTGATGAAATCTATGAACCCCTTTTCAGAATAATGCTATTATATAAAATAAAATTAAATAGTATATTACAAATGCTATAAAATAACATAAATAGTAAGATCATAACAGAAACAAATTGTATTGAAATAGTTATCAAAATAAAAAAAATCCATTTCCCAGATTCCCTGATCTAAACCATTGTTCTTATTGCATAGAGGAGGAAACTGAGAGCCAAAGAGATCATCAATATGGATAATCACAGATTTAGAGTTAGAAGATAACTTCTTTTTTAATTATTTACTATTTTTAACAAAGATTTATTAAATACCTACTATGTGCCAGGCTTTATACTAAGCACTATACAAATATTTGATTTTCACAGCAACCCTGGGAGGCTGGTGCTATTATTATCTCCATTTTACAAAAGGGGAAATTGAGGCAGACTGAAGCTAAATGACTTGCCCAGGGTCACACAGCCAGTATTTGAGACCATAATTGAACTCCAATCTTCCTGTCTCCAGGTCCAGGGATCTAGCTACTGTGCCACCTAGATGCTTCATTTTATAGATGAGGAAAGTGAGGCTTAGTCAGCTTTAGTGACTTACCCAAAATCACACAGGTGGCAAATGACTGAGTTGTGGCAAGAACCAGGTCTCCTGATTCCTAGGCTAATGTTCTTTGCATTATACCACATGCCTTCTGGCTGTGTTTATTCATTTTGTTTGTCTGTTTGTTTGTTTTAATAGATTCTATTTTATGAGGAGATCAAGCAAAAATAAACAAGGAAATAGGTGCAAGATGACTTCCAGCTGGCAAAATGCCCTTTTATGTTCCTTCCATTTCTTCAAAAGTCACTGGTTCTGAGTTAGAAGGGCAAGTAGAGCAAGTGAAAGGGATTGAACTGGGACCAAGGTCTGTACTTTTTCCATAGGGAAAAATTGTCACTGAGTGAGCACAATAATAAGACTCCATTAATAGGCTGGAGAGTGGGAGCATGGCACACAAAGGGAGAAAATGTGGTATAGAGGGGAAAAAACTAGAAGTTAGAAGTCTAGGCTTTGAATATCTTTGCTATTTACTGCCTGTGTGAGCCTGGACCTGTGTAATCACTTAACCACCATGGTCCCATTTCTCTTCTGTATGTAAGGGTGAAGTGACTGAGTAAATTGATCAAGCCATCCCAACCCACTTAAAGATCCTTAATCAATCAATCGATGAAAGTCTAAGGGAGGAAAGTCCTTTGAACTGGAGTGACCTGTTCAGATAGGCCCAGGATCGTCTATAAATTGCCATGGTAGCTAGAACGTAATTCATTTGAGAGGATGGAGCAATGGTGACTTTCTGGTAAAACTCCAGAGAAGGAATCACCTAGGAACAAAAAAGAGGTCTTGGCTTCAGGCTTGGTCAGGTGTCTTCCCTTGCTCCCCTTTCTCTTGAGGAGTACCTCGTGAGCTTCCAAGAGGCTGGAGGGTTTGGGACTTAGCATCTCCTTCAGTGCACTGGTATCTCCATATCAGCTGATAGCAGTGTAAGTATTAGGAGCCAAAGATAGATTGCACATAGATTCACAGCTCCATAAGGAGTCTAACAAAGGAGCCATGCCTAAAGAGAACTTCTTGGGCATCCCACCAATGGAAAAAAAATGAGCTGTGACGATCGGCAGCTGTAAGTTACACCTTTGCCACATGTGCTTTTTAACCTTGAGTTCACCTTCTCCTTGACTCTGCATGTACTTGTAAAAGAATGTGTCCCAGATTTTTTTTGGGGGGGGGGTTATATCAACTGTTTTTAATATACCACCTTAGTGAATTCCTAAAAGCTACTTAAGGCTGAATGGTTAAACAGATTCTCAACTAATAATCTTGAGGAATCACATTGATAGGGCTCAAGCCAGAATTACCTCATGATTCCTATGGGATACACCTAAAACCCTAAAGGAGAGATGTAGTCTTAGTCTGTGACCTGGGACTCATCTGTGAGAATGGGAGTTGTGATAAATATTCTCAGAGCTTATATGAGTTTCATGGGAAATCAGTGGGGTGGACTAGGTAATTTGTAAGATTCCCTCTAGTTCCAAATCCTGTGATCCTAACAGCCCATGATTCTCAACCCAAAGCCTTGTCTACCTCCTCTCTGGATTGGATAGGCTATGGGGCCATTGTTCTTTCCTCCAGATGCTGCTTCCTATTCTCCTCCTGTCCCCAGTTGAGGAATGGAAGAAATGGAAAAATGGAAGACCAGCATCTAAGGTTTTATTCCCCATTCTTCCACCAGCTTTCTAGAGTTTTATTGCCATCCATCAGTTGTATCTCATGGCTTGTTTACCTCTCAGGAGCTCTCCTGAGATACATCAGCCTTTATCAGGCTCCCTTGAATAAGAGTTATGTGGATATTGAGTAGTACCAGTACTTTTCCACCTCTCAACCCTCTACAGATCAGCATAACCAGCATTTCAGACTGCAAGCTTTGTATAGGTTGGCTCTATGAGTGACCAAATCTGCACCTTACGCCCCTATCTTAGCAATTTAAATTTCCTGGGGACTGTCCATCTCAGAATATTACCAGATGCCTTTGTCCTTTAGAGAGAGGATCGTCTTCTGGTTAAAACTAGAAACAGTCAGGACATCTGAGTTCTATACTTTGCTCTATCA
Source organism: Vombatus ursinus (assembly GCF_900497805.2). Taxonomy (NCBI): domain Eukaryota; kingdom Metazoa; phylum Chordata; class Mammalia; order Diprotodontia; family Vombatidae; genus Vombatus; species Vombatus ursinus. Next base: position 30,354,020 of record NW_020954591.1, on the reverse strand, counting down.
TTTCCAATACATTTAGTCTATATATGCCACTGCCTTTTATTGAATGTAATTTTCATTGCTTTATGATCTGAAAAAGGTACATTTAATATTTCTACTTTTCTGCACTTCATTGTGAGGTTTTTATGTGCTAAGTCATGGCCAGTTTTTGTGAAGGTTCCATGTACAGATGAGAAAAATGTATACTCATTTCTATTCCCACTCAATTTTCTCCAGAGGTCTACCTCAATATAATTGACTCACTCCCACACTCTCTTTCAATATAGAATCCTTCTGATTGTCCTAATAATATAAAGCTCTTAGAAGTTACATGTATTACCTTCCCACATAGAAAGGTAAACAGTTTAACCTTCTTGAGTCCTTTATGATTTCTCTTTCATGTTTGCCTTTTTATGCCTCTCTTGAGCCTTGTATTTGAAAGTCAAATTTTCTATTCATCTTTGGTCTTTTCATCAGGAATGTTTGAAGGAGCAGCAAGATGGCACAGAGGATAAAGCACCAGACCTAGAATAAGGAAGACCTGAGTTCAAATCTGACCTCAGACCAAACACTTGACACTCACTAGCTGTGTGACCCTAGACAAGTCACTTAACCCCATTGCCTTCAAAAAAATTTTAAAAAAGGAATGCTTCAAAGTCCTCTACTTCATTAAATATTCATTTTCTCCCTGAAGGCTTATAATCAGTTTTGATTGGCAGTTTATTCTTGGTTGTAATCCTCCCTCCTTTGCTTTTAATAATATCATATTCCAAGCCCTTTGCTCCTTTTGTGGAAATTGCTAAATCTTGTGTGATCCTGACTGTGACTCTCTGATATTGGAATAATTTCTTTCTAACTGGAATTCCAGATCAGAATTTGACTATAATAATCCTGGCAATTTTTATTTGGGGATCTTTTTCAGGTGGTGATTGACTGATTCTTTCCATTTCTATTTTATGCTCTGATTCTAGGATATCAAGGCAATTTTCCCGTAAAATTCTTGAAGCTTGTTGTCTAGGAGCTTTCTTTGATCATGACTTTCAGGTAGTTCAATAATTCTTACTTTATTTCTTCTTAATCTATTTTTCAAGTCAGTTGTTTTTCCAGTCTGTTATTTCACCTTTTCATTCTTTTGGGGTTGTTTTTTTTTGTTTGTTTGTTTGTTTCTTGATATTTCATGGAGTCATTAGCTTCCCCTTGCCCAATTCTGATTTTTAAGGGATTATTTTCTTCAGTGAATTTTTGTACCTTTTTTTCCCATTTAGCCAATTCCACTTTTAAAGGAGTTATTTTCATCAGTGAAGTTTTGTACTTCTTTTTCCATTTGGCCAATTCTATTTTTAAGGTGTTATTTTCTTCAGTATTTTTGTGCCTCTTAGCTGTTAATTTTCTCTTCATAATTTTCTTCCTTTGTTTACATTTCTTTGCCTAATTTTTCCTCTGCCACAATTATTTGATTTTGAAAATCATTTTTAGCTTTTCCAGGAATTCCTATTGGGCTTGTGTCCAATTCACTTTTTTTTCCTGTGAAGCTTTGCTTGTAGTTATTTTGACTTCATTATCTTCCTCTGAGTTTGTGTCTTGATCTTCCCTGTAATCATAGTAGCTTTTTGTGGTCAGGTTCTTTTTAGTTTTTGCTCATTTTTCCACCCTATTTCTTGATCTTGAACTTTATCTTAAAGTTGGGCTCTGTTCCTGGGGTAGGAAGTAAAGATGAACTGCCCAAAGCTTCAGGCTTTTTTGCATTGCAGTTTCAGATTTCCCATCATCATCCTAGCATCATCCCTGGAATAGCAGCAGCTGGCAGCATTTTCAGACTAGATCAGACTTGACTTGATTCAGAAAGGCAAATTCAAGGCTCTAATGGGGGAAGAGAATAATCATTTATATAGCACCTGCTATGTGTCAGGCCTGTGCTAAGCACTTTTACAAATATTAATTCATTTGATCCTCATAACAACCCTATGAAGTAGATGTTATTATATATATGTATATACATATATCCCCATTTTATAATTGATCAACCTAAACAATTAAAGGTTAAAGTGACTTGCCCAGAGTCACACAGCTAGTACATGAGATCAGATGTGAATTTGAACTCAGATCTTCCTGATTCCAAGTCCAACACTATCCAGTGTGTTACCAGCTGCCTCTTACAAGGAACTTAACAGAAAAGCTCACCTATACCTAAGGGAAACTTCATGAATACCCAGTAAAGAAGGAGAAAGGACTTAGAGCAACCAGAAGCTATGAGTTACCCTTTTGCCACTCCCCGAACTCTGTACTTGTGGGAGATTATAATAGATTTTTTACTGGAGTGGGAGTAGAGGAAGAAAGGAGGAGAATAGAATGTTTTGTATCAACTATACTGCTATAGAAAAAGCAAGGCATAACAAAAACCTGTCTAAAAGCTAATTAAGTTTGGCTGACTAATTGATATCAACTGATAACCATAGGTGGAAGTATGCCAGTAGGAGCTTATGAGCTATCGTATTAAGATAAAACAACCTTCCAGGCCCTTTGGTCTACTCTTAGACTCTGTGGGGTAAGTACCAGCCACACTCTGCCAGTGCCAATGGAGGGTGGGAGAGGAGTCACAGACTTATCCAGTGGTTCTTAAACTTTTTTTTTAGAGGGCAGAGCCAAGACGGCAGAGTGAAAGCAGTGACTTGCTTTAGCTCTCCCCCCAAACCCCTCCAAATACCTGTAAAAAATGGCTCTAAACAAATTCTAAAGCAGCAGAACCCACAAAAAGACAGAGTGAAGCAAATTTCCAGCCCAAGACAACCTGGATGGTTGATCAGAAAGGTATATCGCGCTGGATGGGGAGAGGAGCGCAGTTCGGAGGGCACGCAGGCCTCAGCAAACCTGGAGCAGGCCTCAGAAGAATGAATCACAGGCAGCTGTGGTGGTTTCCAGACTTCTCAACCCACAAACACCAAAGACAACTTAGGCCAATGGGAAAAGTCTGTGACTGCAGTGAGAAAAGAAGCTAGGTCTTAGTCGCAAGTCCCGAACATGGGCCACGGCTGCCTCCTGAGCTTCTGGCCCACAGACTGAGGGGGAATTGAGTGGCTGATCAGAGGGGTATTGCAGGGATCTCTTTGCTAGTGCTGAGGCAGGAATCTCTTGCTTTGCCCATGCTTGGATCTGGGTCACAAGTCTGAGGGGCGGTCCTGGGGCGAGGAGGAGTACTGGTGTGGTGGAGCTTGTTTGTAGTGGTGGTGGAGAGGAAACACCTCGCCCCTTGTCATACCACCTTGGAAGAACTAAAATTTTCAGGTCCCTAGAAGTGTCTCTGAAAACAACTGTACAAACCCCCAAAGCTTGGGACAGTGCATTCTCCACATTGGAAACAAACTTTTACCTTAACAAAGAGTTTAAAACTCAAGTAATTGGCCAGGATCATGAGTAAGCAACCCAAAAAGAGTCAGACTATATTATCTTACTTTGGTGACAAAGAAGATCAAAACATACAACCAGAAGAAGACAACAAAGTCAAAGCTCCTACATCCAAAGCCTCAAAGAAAAATATGAATCAGTCCCAGGCCTTGGAAGAGCTCAAAAGGGATTTTGAGAAGCAAGTAAGAGAAGTAGAGGGAAAACTGGGGAGAGAAATAAGAGAGATGCAAGAAAATCATGAAAAATAAGTCAATAGCTTGCTAAAGGAGACCCAAAAAAATACTGAAGCAAATAACACCTTAAAAAATAGCCTAACCCAAATGGCAAAAGAGATCCAAAAAGCCAGTGAGGAGAAGAATGCCCTAAAGAGCAAAATTGGCCAAATGGAAGAGGAAGTCCAAAAGCTTACTGAAGAAAATACTTCCTTAAAAACTAGAATAGAGCAATTGGAAGCTAGTGACTTTATGAGAAATCAAGACACTGTAAAACAAATCCAAAAGAATGAAAAATTAGAAAATAATGTGAAATACCTCACTGGAAAAACAACTGACCTAGAAAATAGATCCAGAAGAGAGAATTTAAAAATTATTGGACTATCTGAAAGCCATGATCAAAAAAAGAGCCTAGACATCATCTTTCAAAAAATTATCAAGGAAAACTGCTCTGATATTTTAGAACCAGAGGGCAAAATAGAAATTGAAAGAATCCATCGATCTCCTCCTGAAAGAGATCCCCAAAGGAAAAGTCCTAGGAATATTGTAGCCAAATTCCAGAGTTCCCAGGTCAAGGAGAAAATATTACAAGTAGCCAGAAAGAAACAATTCAAGTATTGTGGAAACACAATCAGGATAACACAAGATTTAGCAGCTTCTGTATTAAGGGACCACGGAGCATGGAATATAATATTCCAGAGGGCAAAGGAGATAGGATTACAACCAAGAATCACCTACCCAGCAGAACTGAGTATAAGCCTTCAGGGGAAAAAATGGTCATTCAGTGATATAGAGGACTTTCAAGCATTCTTGATGAAAAGACCAGAGCTGAATAGAAAATTTGACTTTCAAATATAAGACTGAAGTGGCACATGAAGAGGTAATCAGGAAAGAGAAATCATAAGAGACTTATTAAGGTTGAACTGTTCACATTCCTGCATGGAAAGATGATATTTATAACTCATGAGACCTTTGTCAGTATTAAGGTAGTTGGAGGGAAAAAATTATATGTATGTGCACATATATATATATATATATATAGAGAGAGAGAGAGAGAGAGAGAGAGATACATAGATACATAGATAGATACATAGATACATAGATAGATACATAGATAGAGGGCACAGGGTGAGTTGAAGATGAAGGGGTCATATCTGGAGGATAAAATTAAGGGGTGAGAGAGGATTATACTAGGAGAAGGAGAAAGGGAGAGGTAGAATGGGGTAAACCATCTCACAAAAAAAAACAGAAAAGAAAAGTCTCTTACAGTGGAGGGGAAAAGGGGAAGGTGAGAAGAAATGAATGCATCTTATTCTCATAGGATTTGACTTAAGAAAGGAATAACACACACTCAATTGGGTATGGAAATCTGTCTTACCCTACAGGAAAATAGGGGGAGAAGGGGACAAGAGAGCAGGGAAATGATAGAGAGAGGGCAGATTGGGAAAGGGGGTAATCAGAAACAAACACTTCTGAGGAGGGACAGGGTCAAAAGAAAGAATAGAATAAATGGGGGGCAGGATAAGATTAAGGGAAATAGAGTTAGTTTTTCACAGCATGTCTACAATGGAAGTGTTTTGCATAACTGCACGTGTATAACCTATATTGAGTTGCTTGCCTTTTCAATGAGGATGGATGGGGAGGGAGGAAGGGAGAAAATTTGGAACTCAAAGTTTTAAAAACACATATTTAAAAAAATGTTTTCACATGCAACTGGGAAATAAGAAATACAGGAAATGGGGTACAAAAATCTATCCTGCCCTACAGGAAAATACAAGGGGAAGGGGTTAAGAGAAGGGGGGAGAGATAGAAGGAAAGGCATATTTGGGGAAGGGGTATTCAAAATGCATGCCATCTTGGGGTGGGGCAAGATGGGGTGAAAATTTGGAACTCAAAATCTTGTGGAAGTAAATGTTGAAAACTAAAAATAAATAAATTTTTTAACAAAAAAAACTTTTTTTTTTAATCTCAGGACACCTTTATGCTCTTAAAAATTAGTGAGGAACACCCCACCACCACCAAGAGATTTTTTTTAATGTGGCTTATATCCATCAATATTTGTCCTAGTGGAGATTGAAACACCCTCATATTATTGGAAAAATAGTTTTGACCTCAAGGATCCCCCTGAAATATTATATATAACACACAAACATCATGCCCATTCTTTGGAGAGGAAAACTGAGACTCAGAGGAATTTTGTGGCTTCTGTAGGGTCACACAACTAATTAGCAGCAGAACACACTTTCTGACTCAGGTCTCATCTAACTCTAGGTCCAGTGCTCTCTTTACTACAGCACACCACTCCTTTGTTTCTCAGTGAGATCTGGGAAGAACTATTCCTAATCTTTGCACCCTAGTCCCCTCTTAGAGACATCATGTGGCAATGAGAGCCTCAAATGAATGTGACTAACAGATTAATAATCAAGAGACTGGAAGAGACCTATGAAAATTCCCAGTTTCCCCCTAGTAAACTTCTGTGACTACTGCCTTCTTGCTGTGAATGTTAATTCATTTACACAGCAAGAAAGCTTCTGCCTGAATCATTTGGCTGGTCCCAGTTTCTCCCTCTCTTCAGGAGAAAACAGCCTGGAGATGTCACATTATATACAGCTTAACCTGTGAACAAAATCCAAATCCTTTCCTAGAGGAACTCATGCTCTAGGCTACCAAACTGGTGTTAGTGGGGAGTTTGGGGAACATCAATGCAAGCCTCTGGACTCTAGGTCCTCATTGTTTGAGTGAAGCCTAGGTTGGGCTTAAATAGCACAGCTATAAATGTTGGCTTGGCAGATCACTCCCTTTTTATTTCTTTTTGCAACATCTGCTCTTTTATTACTCCAGAGCTCCTGCAGGGCAGATCTCTGGTGTTATCTGGCAAGTTGGTATAAATTGTGTGTGTGTATACATGCATACATATATACACATATATGTATATATGTACACACATATATGCATGTATACACACAGTTGTACACCACATTTGTAATATGTGTATGTGTATGTACATACACATATACATACATATGTATCTTGTGTGTGTATATATATACATACATATGTATCTTGTGTGTATTTGAAAATAAAACCTATAAAATATACATGTGTAAATAGACTCAGACTCTCAGATAACTTGATATAAATCATGTGTGGATGAATACACACATACATATATACATATATATATACATATACTCACATATGCCTGTATGCACATTTGTACGTCACATCATATTTGTATTATATGTGTATACGTGTGTGTGAAAATAAAGCATATAAAATAGTAGACTTAGACCCTCAGGCAGTCAGTTACTAGGTAGGCTGATTGTAATGAATACATAAGGGATGGAATAGTGGAGATGCCCTGGAGATTCCAGCAGCCAAAGATTGTATTGAGATTTCTTTGAGTACTGCTCCTACTTTTCAATCATACATCCTGACTTCGGCCCCGTTGTCAGCCTTTCTCAGCTGAAACCCATCCTTTTCCATCTAAAGAGCCTCCCCAAAACAATGAAAAGCATTTCAGGACAAAGCAAGCCTTCAGAGAATTTGGTGTGAGATCACCCAAAGCCGGATCATCATGAAACTTAAAACAATAAACAGGTTAAAAATAGAAAACATTTATGGGCTTTATAGAGATGTGTTTCTTTTGACAATGATGGCAGAATCATCACATTTACACTCTATTAACTTAGTATGTCATTCAAAAGAGTTAGTAATATACTCCCTCCTCTCTTCCTCTTAAATCTCTTCTTTGCTTCAAGACTTAGTTCAAGCATCACCTTCTACATCAAGCCTTTCTTGCCCCCCCTCTCCATCCCAGGCTGCTGGTACCCTTCATCCCAAAGTTTGTGTATTTAATCTGTATCTATATATTTATTACTCTTGCTTCCATGATAGAATGTGGACTCCTTGAGGTCTGGGCCTGTTTTGTGTCTGTCTTTGTATCCCTAGAGCCTAGCATATTAATTGGCATATAATAAATACTTGTTGATTAGTTGATTGATTAAAAAAAACAGAAAGCACAGCTAGAACTGGTCAAATAGATACTGAAGAAAGTTGTACTGGAGGCAACTCCATCATAAGGAACCCAGAGATCTTTTTGTTCTTTTGGAAACTGGGTCTCACTATCCCCTTTGGGATAGAAGGGAAAAGACCACTCTCAGAGTCAATTCCACTGCTGAGCAGCATGGGAGCTTTGTCCTGCTGCATATTTGACTTGGGTTGGTTCAACTCTCCCTAGTCAGCCTGGGCTCACAATTGAGTAGCAGGTGGTACTGGCACTGAATCACATTGAGAAACTTCATAGTGTATTCAATGATTTTTAAACTGCTTGCTCTTACAAAAAAAAATCTATTTAATTTCAGTATTCTCCTGGGGATAAGGTATGGCTGGGATTCATAGAATATCAATCTCATACACACAAGCACAATCAAAATTACAAGTAACCCAAAGGGCAATGGAAACTCACATTATAAGCATCAACAGGCTACAGTATATTACCTCAATGAACTGAATGCAAGAAGTAATATAAAAATGTCATCAAGGCATAAGTGTCTGAAAAAAGAGGTCACATAGAGAGAATAAGAAAGGAAAATGCCTCTGGGTTGATCGTCTGTGGAGGATTTTTTGGAAGACAGATAAAAATTACAAAGGAATATGAAAGGATACAGTGAATTAGAAAAATGCTTATACTCTTTCACCTGTAGAACCCACAACTAGGTCTGTCCTCTAAGGATGTCATTGACAAGAAAACAAAGACCTAACTTTATAAAAATGTTCCTAACATCATTAGCTATAAAAGGTGTGAGTGTGTGTGTGTTGTGGTGGGGGGGGGATTATAAGCAAACTTTGTGCTCAACAACTGGAGATTGGCTGAATAAATTATGATAAATGAATGGAATTGAATGTTATTATACCATAAGAAACCACAGATATGTAGACTTCAAAGAAATGTGAGACTTATATGAAGCAAAGAAAACAAGACCAAAAGGAAAATATACACATTACAGCTGTGAAAAGAAAGACAGCACAGTAGCATAAAATCTCATTTTAAATACTCAGGCCAGGGGCAGCTAGGTGGCACAGTAGAGAGAGCACTGGCCCTGAAGTGAGGAGGACCTGAGTTCAAATCTGGCCTCAGACCAAACACTTGATACTTACTAGCTGTGTGACCCTGGGCAAGTCACTTAACCCCTATTGCCTATAAATAAATAAATAAATACTCAGGCCAACTTAGTTGCCACTCTGGTGAAATTTTATGTGTGTGTCTATACATATATGTGTATATATATATATATATCTTTTATTTCTTTTAATAATCAGTAAATAATAGATGATAACAGATGTTTATAGTCACAACTACAAACATTTATAATCAAAGAAGCATAGAATCTCAGAGTAGAAGAGATCTCAGAGGTCTTCTAGTCCAACCATGCCTGACCAGGGATAAAACCTTCAACATGCTCCCCAAATGCTCATGTGAACTTCACTGGATGCTAAAGGAATGCTCCTCAGCTGGGAAATGGGTGAACAAATTATGTGACGTGAAAGGAATGGAATACAGCTCTGCGTAAGAAATAATGAAAGGTATGACTTTAGAGAATCCTTTATAAGACTTGTATGAAGTGATGAAAAGTGAAGTGATTAGAGCTAGGAGAACAATTTATACCACAACAACAACACTGTAGGTGAACAACTCTGAAAGACATAAGAACTCTGATCAATGCGGTGATCAACAATTCTCGAGGACTGATGTTGAAGCACCTCCTGACAGAGAAGTGATCGACCTAGGGTACAGATGGAGATGTATATTTTTTGGACATGGCCAATGCGGAAATTTGTTTTGCTTGGCTATGAATATTTTAAAAGGGTTTTGTTTTCCTTTTTCCCAGTGGGGTGAGATGTGGAATGAAGAGAAAATAGATTTTGATAATTTTTAAAATTAATTAATTTTCATAAAAGACTTCCAGTGGGGGGAACCTATTACTTCCCAAGGCTACCCCTTCCACTTTTAGATAGCTCTAGTTGTTAGGAAATTATTCTTTATATCAAACCTAAATCTATGTTTTTGTAACTTCCACCCATTGCTCTTACCCTCCAGGATCAAGTGGAACAAATCTCTTCCAGGTGGCAACCCTTCAAATTTTTGAAAACTGCTATCCTGTTCCTCCCAAATCTTCTCCTCTCTCAGCTTACCAACCTCGTTTCCTTCAGCCAGTCCTCATATGGCAGGATCTCAAGACCCTTCCACCATTCTGGATGCCCTCCTATGGATACTTTCCAGCTTATCAATGTTCTTCCTAAAATGTGGCAGAATTCAACATGATAGTCTAGGTATAATCTGCCCAGGGCAGAGTACATGAGAGCATTACCACCCTACTCCTGTACAGTTTGCCTCTTTTAATGCAACCAAAGACCCCTATAACTTATTTTGGCTGTCACTTCACACTTACATTGAGCTTATAGTCCAATAAAACTCCCAAATCTTTTCCCAGAAGAATTGATGTTTATCCATACCTCCCTCGTCTTTTATAGTGAGGATAATTTTTTTCTTAATACTATTTTTTCCACTTACATGTAAAGATTGTTTTCAACATTCGTTTTTGTAAGATTTTGAGTTCCAAATTCTTCTCCCTCCTTTAAATCAAGAATTAGACTTTACATTTATCTCTATTATTTTTTAACTCATTTGATTTGGTCAAATCTACAAATTTGATAAACATTCTCTGTTCAGTGTGCCTTTACCCAAACCATTGACTTAAATATAATGTTAAACAGCACAAGGCCAAGTTTGGATCCTTGGTGTATTCAACCAGTTATCTCCTTCCAAGATGACATTGAATCATTAATGGGTCTGGCTGCTTGGCCTTTCCAAATCTAAAGAACTATTACATCTATCCCACATGTCCCCATCATGTTCACTAGAATAGAATGACACTTTTTCAAATACTTTGCCAAAATCTAGGTAATTTACATCTCTCTCTCTCTCTCTCTCTCTCTCTCTCTCTCTCTCTCTCTCTCTCTCT
>NW_020954591.1:30317846-30343395 GCF_900497805.2 Vombatus ursinus | reverse complement strand
TCTCTCTCTCTCTCTCTCTCTCTCTCTCTCTCTCTCTCTCTCTCTCTGTCATTCTCCTCATCCAAAAATTCTATCAAGAAAAATAAGAGGTCATTCTAGTATGATCTGTTCTTCATGAATCCACATAGGCATTTGACATTCAGTAATTCCCTTTTTCTAGATGTTAACTAACCAGAATCAAAGTTCACTCACTTGCAGTTTTCTTTCATTTCCTTTCACCCTTCTTTTGTCCTACAATACTTCTCTCATTAGCCACATTTTTTTTTAGCGATCGCTGACTTTGGCTCAGTAACTACATCAACCAGTTTTTGTTTTTTCAGCAGAGAAGTAAATAGGGCAAGATGACCAGAGCTTTGATCCCATTGTACCAAACTGTATAAAAACTTTAAATAATGATTTTTTTTTTTTGGTTAGGCAATAGGGTTAAGTGACTTGTCCAGGGTCATGCAGGTAGTAAGTGTTATGTGTCTGAGGTCGGATTTCAACTCAGGTCCTCCTGAATCCAGGGCCGGTGCTCTATCCACTGAGCCACCCAGCTGCCCCTTAAATAATGATTTTTGAAAATTGAGAAAGTTTAAACTTTGTTACATTTATATGTGACAAGTTTCTTTGCTTCAACTACATAGAAATTACTTAGAAGGAATTATTAAGTAAACTAAAAAGCTTCCTGATGATGTGTTTCCTCTCCTCTCCTCCTTTTGCAGCTGTATACTGGGTGAACTCCTCCCCCATTCTATTTCTTCCTTGTTCCTTTGGTAGGAATCTTCCTCAGCAAGAACCTTGAAATATCTAAACCCCAGGTTCCCCAGATTCTCTGTCTCTCTTCCATAAGGTGATATCCCAGTGTCTCTCCCACTTCATTGGCTTGATGACTAAAAATCTCTACCCTTGCCAGTAATTTTAAAATGCATTCAATGTTGCTTGTTCCCAGTGTCCAATCTGTTAGCTATGTATCTTTTCAGTATACTGGGATGTAGTTTTTCTTGGTTTGGTGACTTGAATTCATCAAAATCAGCTCACTGCTCTCTTAGTATCTTTCTATTTATTTGGATATCAATTCACTGTTTGTCATTTTCTTCTGTCTTTTCTATTCCAAAGAGCAAAGAAAGCAGAAGCAAAATAAGAGTTGAGTAGCTCTGCCTTCTCCTAATCAACCGTTGTCATCATCTGATCCACCATAGAACTGTGCTATTGTCCCTTTTTTGATCCTTCCTTTTTCTCTCATACAGAATTAATTAAAAAAAACTATTATCACCATTTTGTTATCCTTAGCTTTCCTTGCTAACCTCAGTTCATTCTTATCTTTAGCAGTCCTGACAATATTCTTACAGTGACTATGCCACACTTTTGCATTCATCTCTTGTCATCTTCCCTTGAAAAAACCTAAGTTGGTCAAGAAATTCCCTGTGCATTCACACTGGTTTCTTTAGACCGCTTCTTCATATTCCCCCTCATTGAAATTGCTTGACTTTTTGTCTTCAGAATTTCTTTGTTGGGAGTGCTCCATTCCACCTTGAAATGACTCCTCAAATAGAATTTTAGTCCATGGGAGGAGGAGAAAGAGGGAGTCTTTAGATACAACCCTATATGGGTCACTTATCTTTGCTTTTTCTTCCCTTCCCATGTCCACAGACTCTAGCTTTAATCTAACCATCTTGCAAATGAACAAAAATAAGGGCTACAAGAACTGGATAAAGAATATAAATGAATTAAATATAAATCCTTTTCTGTTACTAGAAAAATGATTCATACTGAATGACTGCAACATATTTACAAATTCTAAAAGGAGATATAGGAAGGGAATTTGGAGATAAGGCACCTGACAAAGTGAGCTAGTACCTAATGTTATCATTCTTCTTAGGTCCCCTCCAAGCCACCTGATAAACATTTGGCAACATTTTGGTCATGATTACATAGGGAGTTGAGGGAAATCTACTGTCACTTTTGTCTCTACCTCCTTACTGCTCCATAACCTGTAAGCCCAATAGATAAGTTTGCACAAACAAAACTTGTCATTTCCTATGTTCCTGAATGCTCAGCTAGAAGGTTGGGGGTGGGGTGGGATAGAGGAGAACGGCAATATCCTCTTTACCCAGATCCTTGGCAAGCACTTCTGCATAGCTCCATTCAGTCACCTGTTTGGTTCAGGCATTCAGATTCTTGATCCAGAGATCAACACATTGCTCAATGACAAAACAGCTGAGCCCTGTGACTTTCTGACCTTGGCATATGACCTTGAGCTTTGCTTTTTGTTTTTTACACCTCCACTTAGATGACATGGGCAACCCTTTCCAATCATGAATAGCTCTTCCAATTAGACTGTGACGAGCCTGGTGGTTATTGAGAGAGGGAGTACTTGCAGTGAATACAGAACATATAGACTCTTTATGTTTTTAGTAGAAGCTCTCAAAGCACTTTCAGCCAAATGTTCTACTCTCACCCTTGGCATTGTGCTAATTTGTGCTATTGGATAATGCAGTGATATGAAGGATGTTGTTCAGTGAGAGCAGATATGTTTCAGCACATGGTCTCAGAGTCCTTGCGCGACAATCTCAGTGACTGGGCAGGAGGATCACAGTCTAGGGAGACATGGCACTCCTGTACTGCCTGGGAGCTCAGAAATCTTAGTTTTATTCTCAACTCAGTACCAACACATGGTATATCCCTCTATGGCCTCTATGCCTCATCTTAACAAACTATATAATGGAGATGATGACAGTTGACTCTAGTGCCTTTTGAACCTGTGGAAATGAAAGGACTGGGGATAAATATGATTGTTAGGCTGTTCTTTCATATTAGCACAATGATAAAATAAAAAATAACTTTGGTGGTCTAATACTCAGGAAACAGAAAACCTAACAGTGAATTTCCTGATTTCATGGATTTTTCCGCTATTATATTAAATGGAATGAAATCTAACAGTGATAACCTGATCCAAGTTTCTAGAGATCAATGGTCAGTTGCACTAATTAATAATTCAGTTCTCATTACACACACACACACACACACACACACACACACACACACAGAAAGAGAGAGAGAGAGAGAGAGAGAGAGAGAGAGAGAGAGCTTTGTGTATCTCTAGAGAGGAAACAGTACTTTGGAATGTTCCATCCCTGGCATATGTCACACTCTAGTCCTAAGTCAGCTATGATCTTTGTTAATGAAACTCACCAGATATCTCCACCACTTATCTGATTAGCTATATCCTTCCACCTGCTAATGAGACTACATCATCCCAAATCTATTACAAACCAATACTTTTTTCATCTAGGGATCTTCACTGGTGGTAGTCAGTAAAGCTGGCAGGCTGAACTCCACTTAATAAGTAGAGTTTTGTTTGGAAGAGTAAGAAAAGGAGGTATTTAATGAGAAGCATCAAATATGTAGAGTATCAGTACAAGTTTCTAGCTCATTAGAAACAAACGTATAAAAATTACTCCTATAAAATGGTAATAGAATTCTTAACAACCATCTTGAAGATGTAAGGTTTCTGATAAGATAAATGTTTCTGAAAGAATATAGACAATGGAGATTTCTTCAGGTCCCAGTTGGGCCTACTTTGACATATGTTACCTACCACCTCTGAAAGGAAGAGAGACAGAGGGACAGAGACAGAGACAGAGACAGAGAGACAGAGAAAGAGACAGAGACAGAGAGAGAGACAGAGACAGACAGACACAGAGACAGAGACACAGAGACACAGAGACACAGAGAGAGATTCCTTCAACGGAAGAAATCAGTTTTTAATTAATCTGCACTATTCATGACAGAAAGCTGCTTTCTCCATCTTGTCAATCTAATTTGTTCATAGTGTTAACAGATTTAAGAGTAGCTAGGTGGCACAGTGGATAGAGTGCAGGGCCTGGAGTGGGGAAGACTCATAACTAAGTTCAATCTGGCCTCAGACACTTACTGGCTGTGTGACCCTGGCAAGTCACTTGATCTTGTTTGCCTTAGTTTCCTCATGTGTAAAATAAAGCTGGAGAAGGAAATGCAAACCACTTCACTATCTCTGCCAAGAAAAGCCCAAATGGGGTCATGAACAGTCAAACAACTGAAACAACTGAACAACAATAAATCACAGATTTATAGCTGAAAGGGACTCCAGAGGTCATCTAGTCTAACCCAGTTACTTTACAGATAAAGAAACTTGGGCCTAGAGAGATTAGGTGCCCAAGGCTGTGCATGTAATAAATAGTGGCGCTGGATTTTGATCCCAAGTCTCCCCTCTAATTCCAAATGCAATGTTCCCTGCAATATGCCATGCCTCCTTCTTGATTGCCACAGTTTTTAATCAAGGGGGTCCTGCCCTTCTCATAAACAAAAAGGTGCCCTATCAACCTGGTCCATCTTCTCTTTCTTAAGACCTATAGAGCCAGAGAGAAAGTAGGACATTACTGCCATTCTCCATCCCTTCCAGCACCATTCCAAAGAGTTAAAAATAGTTAAATGGGTTATCAACTGTTAAATATTATATTCTCAAAGATGGTTAAACAGATAGGCTCCTAACACAGTGCCTGGCCTATAGGAAACACTTATGAAATGCTCTGTCTATTTGTCTGTCTGTGTCTGCCTACCTGTCTGTCTGCAGTCTATCGATCCATCCATTCTTCTTCCTTCCTTCCTCCTTTTCTTTCTTTCTTTCTTTCTTTCTTCCTTCCTTTCTTTCTTTCTTTTATCCATCTATCTATTTAACTATCTATCACCTTCACTAAGGAAGGTTTGAGTTAATTTCAACTCTATTTAAGACAAGTTAATTCACCTCTCTGGTCTTCATCTTTTTCACCTATAAAAGATAAGGAGGTTGGATTAGACGATCCCAGAGATCCTTTGCAGAGCTCTATTCTATGATAGTAGGAACAATTGCAGTGTTCAGTCCTTAATTCTGTCAATTAGAAGAAAACACATAGTAAGAAGTAATCTTCTGCAGAAGATGGAATGTGCATTGTAAGATTTCCCAACTCCAAAGCTACTGAAGCATACCATCTGAAAACAAGCTTAATGATAATGGTTGACATTTTTGTAACATTTTAACATTAGAAAGCAAATTATCCCCTTTATGAGTTGCAGTAGCCAGTGCCTATCTCATATGAGGTAAGTAATAACAATAGAAGCTAGCATTTGCATAGCACTTTAAGGCTTGCCAAGCACTTTACAAGTATTATCTCATTTTATCCTCATAACAACACTGGGAGGCAGGTGCTACTGTTATCCCTTTCTTGGTGGTGTTGTTGTTTGTCCTTCATTTTCAAAGATGATCAATGATGTCATGGGGTGATGTCTTCACCTGCACCTGAATTGGATTTAAGTAAGGCAGGGTTTCTCAAAGTTGTCAGCCTCACTCTCTCTTCCAGAGTCATGGAAGTCCAGTGGCAGGAGAAAAGTCAAGACTACTGGCAACCACGTGGGATGCAGTGGATGACCTTGGCTTCTTCAGTGTCTGACCAAACTCTTTTGCTCCATGGCACCTGCATCAGCCACCTTCATGGCCACTGGAACAAACTATTCTCATCTCCCTATCCCCATGGGGGAAGTCTTCACAGGCTTGGGTCCACATTCCCCTAACTCACCAATGAATTTAAGTCCTGTGGGTTACCCTCCACCTGGTTTAGCCCATTCGCTGAGACAGTTTTAGTGGGGTGCAGCACCTGTGCCTACTACAGCTTCTTGGAGCCACAGGTGAGAGTTGGGGGACAGGTAGACACCAAAGGTGGATGAACAGCCCTGAAAAGGGCTCAGCAAGCCCTTACACTGGAGGTGCTCCTAAATACCCCAGACTGTGGCAGACAGAAGTTAAATGACTTACTTGCCCAAGGTCAAATAGCTAGGAAATGTCTGAGGTCATATTTGAACTAAGGTCTTTCTGATTCCAGGTTCAGCACTCTAGCCACTATACCACCTAATTGCTGACATTTAGTAATAATTATCTCTATTTTACAGATGAAGAAAATGAAACTCAGAGATCTTAAGTGATTTGTCAACAGGCACACAGCTAATAAGTTTCAGAAGCAGATTGCTTACATAGGTCTTTCATGATTCTGGATTCTTTCTATTACACAGTAAATGCAATATATAGACCTTTTAAATATCACTCCGTTCACAGAAAGGAGCCTAATGCTAAAAGGGATAGGGAAAAATCATTTTTTACCCAAATGAAAACAGTTATATCAACTGTCAAAGGATGCTTGAAAAGAGTAAGTAGGAAAATAATTTTATTTTAACAAACCTGCTACTATATATGTATGAAAAAATACATTTTCCAAATGGGAGTATTAGCACCTATATTACAAGCCCCTATAGCTTGGGGCAGAAAACAAACCATGGCATAAATATAAAGACTCAAATCACCTTCTGAAATGATGTGTAATGATGTCTCATTTTTATAAGGATGTGGTAGTTTAGAGGGGTAGAGAAAGATCTTTTATTTAGTATAAATTAGGAAAATATAAGTACAAACAGAAGCTCTGGACCACAAAATAAATTGTAGTCTTGTTTTGAGGATTTTAGAGCTGTAGAGCACTGAAATCCCTCAGCACAATTGCGTATGACTGTTTTATAGCTAAAAAGGCAAAACTTAAAAAAAAAATATTTGGGGGCAGCTAGGTGGCACAGTGGATCAAGCATAGGCCCTGGAGTTAGGAGGACCTGAGTTTAAATCCAGTCTCAGACACATAACACTCACCAAGTGTGACTAGCTGTGTGACACTGGGCAAGTCACTTAACTCCAACTGCCTCACCAAAAAAAAAAAAAAAAATTGGAGTCAGGTGTGATTTCATTTTTAATAATATTTTATTTTTCCCCAATTACATGTTAAGACAATTTTTAGCCTTCATTTTTATGAGACTTTGAATTCCAAATTCTTCTCCCTTCCTTCCTCCCCTCCCCCATCCTCTTCCTAAAATAATAGGCTATTTGCTATTGGTTAGACATGTGCTATCATGTAAGACATATTTCCATTTTCATCACAGTTGTGAAAGAAGAAACAGATTAAAAGGGGGAAAAACACAAAAAAGAATAAAGAAAGTGATAAAATTATGCTTCGATTTGCATTCAGAGTCCACCATTTATCTGAATGTGGCTAGCATTTTCCTTCATGAGTCCTTTGTACTTGTCTTGGATCACTGTGTTGCTAAGAAAAGTTGAGTCATTCATAGTTGATCATCACACAGTGTTGCTGATACTGTGTGCAATGTTTTCCTGATTCAGTTCACTTCACTTTGCATTAGTTTGCACAGATCTTTTTTTTTTTTATAAATCAAGTTTTTCTGAGACCATCCTTCTCATTATTTCTTATAGCATGTCTTTTTTTTTTTGCACAAATCAGGTTTTTCTGAGACCATCCTTCTCATCATTTCTTTCTCTTTTTCTTTTCTTTTTTTATTAATTTATTTTTAGTTTTCAACTTCACTTCCATAAGCTTTTGAGTTTTAAATTTTCTCCCCCTCCCTCCCCACCTCCCTCACTAAGATGGCATGCAATCTGATATAGGCTCTACATATACATTCCTATTAAACATATTTTCACGTTAGTCTTGTTGTAAGAAAAATTAGAACCAGTAGGAGGAACCACAAGAAAGAAGAAACAAAACAAAACAGAAGAAAAAAAGAGGAAATAGTATGCTTCGATCTGCATTCAAACTCCATAGTTCTTTCTCTGGATGTGGATAGCATTTTCCATCATTAGATTTTTGGAGATGTCTTAGATCCTTGTATTGTTGAAAAGAGCTAAGTCTATCAAAGTTAGTCATCGCATAACATGGCTGTTACTGTGTACAACGTTCTCCTGGTTCTCCTTACTTCACTCAGCATCAGACCATAGAAGTCTTTCCAGGTTTTTCTGAAGTCTGCCTGCTCATCATTTCTTATTGCACAATAGTATTCCATTATATTCATATACCACAGCTTGTTCAGCCATTCCCCAATTGATGGGCACCCCCTCAATTTCCAATTCTTTGCCACCACAAAAAGAACTGCTATAAATATTTTTGCACATGTAGGTCCTTTTCCCTTTTTATGATCTCTTTGGAATACAGACCTAGTAGTGTTATTGCTGGATCAAAAGGCATGTTGAATTAAAGTTTGGTTGCTCTTTGGGAATAGTTCCAAATTGCTCTCAGAATGGTTGGATCTGTTCACAACTCCACCAACAGTGTATTAGTGTTCCAATTTTCCCACATCTTCTCTAACATTTATCATTTTTCTTTTTTGTCATATTAGCCACTCTGATAGGTGTGAGGTTGATACCTCAGAGCCATTTTAATTTGCATTTCTCTAATAAAAAGTGATTTAGAGCACTTCTTCATATGCCTATGGATAGCTTTGATTTCTTCATCTGAAAGCTGCCTGTTTATATTCTTTGACTATTTATCAATTGGGGAATGGCTTGTATTCTTATAAATTTGCCTCATTTCTCAATATATATTTGAGAAATGAGGCCTTTACCAGAGATACTTTCCCAGCTTTCTGCTTTCCTTCTAATCTTGGTTACATTGGTTTTGTTTGTGCGAAAGCTTTTTAATTTAATATAATTAGAATTATCTATTTTACATTTTGTAATGCTCTCTCTCTCTTGCTTGGTCATGAACCTGTAGCTCATTTAACTTCTTTAAGAATTTGGATACTGTGTCACTTAGTGCATATATGTTTAGTGTTGATATGACTTCATTGTCTATGGTACCTTTTAGCAAGATGCAATTTTCTTCCTTATCTCTTTTAATTAAGTCTATTTTTGCCTTTGCTTTGTCTGAGATCAGGATTGCTACCCCTGCTTTTTTTTTCTTACTTCAGCTAAAGCATAATAGCTTCTGCTCCACCTCCTTACCTTTACTCTGTGTGTGTCTCTCTGCTTCAGGCATGTTTCTTGTAAACAACATATTGTAGGATCCTGGATTTTGATCCACTTTGCCATCTACTTCTGTTTTATGGGAGAGTTCATCCCATTCACATTCATAGTTATGATTACTAACTGTGTATTTCCCTCCATCTTATTTTTCTTCCAGTTTGCCCTCTCTCTCCTTTCACTCTTTTCATTCTCAACAGTGTTTTGCTTCTATCTACCACCTCACCTCTGCCCTCTCTTCTGTTAGTCCCTGCGCCTTCTTTATTTAATCTCCTCCCCTCCTACTTTATTGTCAGGTAAGACAGATTTCTATATTCAACCGAGTGTGTATATTATTCCCTCTTTGAGCCAATACTGTTGAGGGTAAAGTTCAAGTGATGCCTATCACCAGCCTTCCCATCTTTCCTCCTCTGTAATAGGTTTTTTTTGTATTTCATGTGAAATCATTTACTCCATTCTACCTCTCCCTTCCTTCTGCACCCAGGGCACTCCTCTTTCTTATGCCTTAATTATTTTTTATGTCATTCTCTCAAATTCACCTTATACCCGTCTAAGTATATTCCTTCTAACTGTACTGTTAATGGCATAATTTTTAAGAATTGTAAGTATCATCTTCCCACATAGGGATGTAAACCATTCAGCTCCACTGAATCCCTTATGTTTTCTTCTCTTTTTTTGCCTTTTTAGGATTCTCTTGGGTTTTGATATTGAAGATCAAATTTTTTGTTCAATTCTGGTCTTCCCCTTATGAAAGCTTGAAATCCTTCTATTTCATTGAATAACCATGCTTCCCTCGAAGTATTATGCTCAATTTCTCTGGGTAGGTGATTCTTGGTCGTAGTCCTAGCTCCTTTGCCTCTAGGAATATCATGTTCCATGACCTCTGATCCTTTAATGTTGCAGCTGCTAAGTCCTGTGAAATCCTGATTGTGGCTCCCCGATATTTGAATTGTTTCTTTCTGGCCACTTGCAGTATTTTTAACTTGATCTATCAATAGTTCTATAATTTGGCTGTAATATTCCTTGGAGTTTTTATTTGGGGATTCTTTCTTTCTTTCTTTCTTTTTTTTTTTTTTTTAGGCAATAGGGGTTAAGTGACTTGCCCATGGTCACATAGCTAGTGTGTGTCAAGTGTTTGGTCTGAGGCCGGATTTGAACTCAGGTCCTCCTGACTTCAGGGCCGGTGCTCTATCCACTGCACCACCTAGCTGCCACTTGGGATTCTTTCAATGCCTATTTTGCCTTCTGGTTCCAGGACATCAGGGCAGTTTTCCTTGATAATTTCTTGAAACATGCTGTCCAGGTCCTCCTTTTGATTATGGCTAACAGGTCATCCAGTGATTCTGACATTGTCTCTCCTGGATCTATTTTCCATGTCAGTTGTTTTTCCAAAGAGATATTTTATATTTTCTTCTTTTTTTTTATTCTTTTGAATTTGTTTGATTGATTCTTGATGTTTCATAGGGTCATTAGCTTCCACATGCCCAATTCTAACTTTTTAAAAAGTTGTTTTCCTCTGTTACCTTTTTTACTTTGTTTTCCATTTAACCAATTATACTTTTTAAGGAGTTGTTTTCTTTGGTGGATTTTTTTATTTCCTTTTCCATTTGGCCAGTTCTACTTTTTAAGTAGCTATTTTCTTTTTACAAACTGTTGATTCTTTTTTTCATAATTCTCTTGCATAACTCTCACTTCTTTTCCCAATTTTTCTTCTCCCATCTCTTATATGATTTTTAAGCTCCTTTTTGAACTCTTCCATGCATTCTTTCTGGGCTTGGGACCACTTCCTGTTTTTGTTTGGGGCTTTGCCTATAGGTGTTTTGACATTGTTGTCCTCTTCAGAGTTTGTGTCTTGAACTTCTCTGTCACTAATAATATATATAACTTTCTAAAAGATTGCTTCACCTTATCTTTTTGCTGGTTCTGCTGTTCCAAAATTTGTTTTGGGGCACTATTTTATGGTTGTTTGCAGGTTAATATCAACAGCTGTAATTTTAATAGGACTATAAATTTCATAAGGAAAATTTGGTGCATCATTACCTTTTAAGTGAAAGGTGAATCACTAAATACAAGGAAGCTCCCATTTAAACCTTTGGAGGCTAATGATAAGAAGAATCTATGATGAATACTGAATGTAGAGTTGGGATAGAAAAGTTGTGCTGTTGGAATGGTGACAGCTAGAAGCAGTTACATGACTGAAGGCTTGAACTAAATGATTCTTGATTGATGGGAGAAAAAACAACATATCACTGGTCAAGTGTTTCAGTGACAGCTATTGCCCCGTGGCATCACAGAGTTGGAGAAAAATGAAGCTCCTCATCTGTATCTCTTGCTTTCTGCTGCCAACTCTTGTTTGAGGGGGGAAAAAAGGAGAGAAGGAAACAGGCTTTGCAGGTGCTTTATAGCCTGGTGAGCTAATTTGTCTGCCTTGCTTAAAGAGTTGAGCTGAGCTATGTTGTTGTAAGCTCTATTATAATTGGACAATGCAGCATTCATGTGAGTAAATAAATAACTGGCTTGCCTGGTTTGTATATAGCCCAAAGACAACCAGTCTGTTAAATTTTGCAACTCTCCTGCTTAAAGAAAACTGCTATTCACATTAAAAGTAACTTTTTCTAAACACTCTTCTAAGAGTGATTGTGAGTTAAGAGAATGTATAGATACTACCTTCCAGCATAGAAGAAAAGATTTGCCCAGTTAAAGAGCAATCTGAACCAACAGACGAACAGTAAGCAGAGAGATAAAAATCTTGTGGTACCAATGTTCCTGAATGAACTCATGACATCAAAGCCTATAATCTAGAATAATGAGTTACACTTAGCTTATGAGGGAGGGTTTTCCTCCCTCAAATGCTTCTTTTCCATGTTCCTATAAGTGTATTCTTATAGAATAATATCCCTAACAGAGAGCACTAGTGGTAGAAGAATGTGACCCAAATTTATATATGGATTGTGATGTATTTTATTATTTATGCATTTGCTTTAATATATGAATATATATGATTATACTAGCATATCTTTTGCCTTATTGATAGTTAAGATCTAAAAGTATCATTATTATGGCTGGTTGTGTAAATAGAAAGGCATTAGTAGGACATGCAAAAGAGCTAGAATGATGAGTAAGGGGAGAATATTTTACCTCAATAAGATTGTTCATAGAACTTGAAAGAATATGAGTGTAACCAAATAGCAATCATCTTTATCTGGGAACCTCTTCCTGCTAGTGTAAGAGCAATTAGAGTGAGCTAACTAGCTCAGATTATCAATTAGGTGCCCATGTATAACCAATATCTGATTGTTTACCCTCTCAGAGAGGAGGAATGGGAGGGAGAGATAAAATTTGGAACTCAAAACTTTTTTTAAAAAAAGCTTAAAATTGTTTTAACAGGTAATCTGGGGGAAAATAAAATATATATCAAAAAAGTTAGGCGTCAACATGGCCTGTGGAAGGGTTGACATTATAGGGCAAACTACATCCAGGCCTCTATACCTTGAGGGATACAACCCCGATGTCACCAGTGCAATTACACAGAGTTAACAAAACTGAACTTGGCATTCAGATCTAATAAACTTAAATCATTCCTGGAGACAAGACACTATTTTCCTGGCTCAATAGCCTCAAGTCCAAAGCATGATAGGAAAGGGTTCTGTTGAAGTCATGAAAATAACCAAGCCACATATATTTTTTTCATACTCAGAATTACCACTAAGATATTGGCCATGCAGGTATTATGATATTGTGGAAAGAATACTGGCCTCCAGAGACTTGGGCCTTGGGCAAGAAATTTAACCTCTCTGATTCTGTTTTCTATTTTTGAATGTAAATTTGTTAAGCTCCCACTATGTGCCCAGTGCTAGTGATACAGACAAAAATGAAACAATTTCTGCTCCTATTGTGAAGAAAAAAATATATACGCAGACATATACATATGTATAAACATAAACATATGGGTGTATATAAAATGTGTATATATTTACATATATTATAGATAATATATGAATATGATACATATGTAAATAGATCTTATATACAAAGTAATTTTGGGAAAGGAACAAAATTAGCAGCTATGGTGCTCAAGAAGGCCATTATGTAGATGTTAATACTTGAGTGGAGCTTTACAAGGAGTGAGGGATTCTAAGAGGCAGATGCCAGGCATGAAGGATTGCCTGTGCCCAGGCATGGAGACAATGTACTGTACACGGGAACAAGCAGGCCAGGTTGGCTGGAATGGAGAGTTCATAAATGGGACTAATGTGTAATAAATCTGGAGAGGGAGGCCAGATTGTAAAGGTCTTTAAATGCCAAGCAGAAGACTTTGCATTTTATCATTAATAAAATGGGGATAATAACACTCCCACAGAGATAATGTCAGACTCAAATGAGATAATAATAATAATGTCTTATCTTTTTATGGTTCTTCAAGGTTTACAAAGCACTTTCTGATCATTATCCTGCTGGATTCTGACAACAAGCTTTTTAAGCTGGGAATAGTCACTCACATTTATGCTTTATGATTTGCAAAATGATTTCCACACAACAAAGCCATGATTAGGTAGTAGAAATGTAATTACCCCCATTTTACAGATAAGAAAACTGAGGCCCTGAGAGATTATGATGGTCACATAACAAGTAAGTGACTGAATCTAGATTTGAGCCCAAAATTCTTGAGTCCAAATCGAGAGAAAGGTGTATCTTTATCTCCATTGGTTATTCAGAAAGGCTCAAGGGATTTGTACAAGGTCACAGGGCTTTCAACCGCAGCCTTTCATTCACACTGTTATTGCTAATCACCATGCTGCCCCCGCCGTGTGCTAATGTAGCTGAAGTACCTTGGCACCTTAAATTACCCAAATGTGAATTACAATAGCTATACTGTGAAGTTAGCATTTAGCCATCTCTCCTAAGCCTCCCTCTCCTCTTCCCTCCCCATCCCTAGGGTAGCATCTTAACTTTATATTATTCTATCAGATTTGCTCTCCCCAAGCCTGTGATGCCAGTCATAAACCTGGATAATTAAAAGTTCACAACATGCAACAGGCACACCTGACCTCTCTCCATTGTTCCTGCCTTAAATTAAATTGCCGCTGGACATTGTGCCTGGTGAGAAATCATTCATTGCCAGTAGGTGGCACCATTGGCCACTAGAGGAAAGAACACTTGACTAAACCAGGGATTCCGCATCTGGTGAGCATCTGGCTGGGATTTTCTCAAGGAAATTAGCAATACATTCCATGTAATTTAGGAGATTGTAGGTTCCCATTGCCTACTCAGTATGAAAGGGAAAGGAAAATCCTGAGAAGGAAAGAAATTTGCCAAAGGGTCTTTCAGCAACAAAAAGTAAGCTAGATTTAGAGTCAATGTACCTAGCTCTGAATCCTGACTGACACTTCCTAGCTATAGGACATTGGGCAAATCTCTTAACCTCTCTGGCCTCAGTTTCCTCATCTGCAAAATGAGAGGGTTGGACTAGATGACCTCTACGGCCCATGCAGCTCTAAGTCTATGGTCCTATGAAACCAAGGTCATCTAAGTGTGCAGTACAATTCCTTAGAGCACTAATCCCAGGAGGGGATGGGGAGAGGGGGGATGAGGGGCAGTGTGTAAGAGAGGAAGAGGAAGAAGAGGAAGAGAGAGAGGGAGGGGAGAGGGAGAGGGGAAGGGCAAAGGATGCAGAGGGAGAAGGAGAGGGAGGGAGAGAAGAAGGAGAGGGAGGAGGTAGAGGGAAGGAGAGAAAGAGAGGGAGGGACAAGGAGAAGCAGAGAGAGGGGCAGAGGGAGAAGAAAAGGGAGAGAGGGACAAGGAGGGACAGGGAGAGGAAGGGGGGTGGGGAGAAGGATGGACAGGAGGGAGGTGAGGGAGGGGGAGAAGGGGAGAGAGTGGGAGAGGAAGCTGTGATTTCACAGTACAAGGAACAGCTGGGAGAGGAAACTCTACAAATTATACTCCTAGAAAGTTGCCTAGAGCACTCAGAGGTCAAATGACCTGTCCAGGATCACACAGCCGGTATATATCAGAGGCAGCCAACTCAGGCCTTCCTGGATTCATGGTTGACTTTCTATCCACTACACCCTACTGCTCAGTACATGCATGTCAGATATACAGTTCATTGTGGTAAATTTCTTTCTCCTCTATTTGGGCACCTGAACAGGGAGGAAGAAGAAGAAAAGGAAGGAAAAGTTTAGCAGATGGAGGCAAAAAGACCAAACTGATCTGTGACTTGCACCATGAATCTCCCTCAGTTCCTTCTGCTTGAATTAAAATTCTGTATTGGGTCCTGGAGCTACACGCTGAAAGACTGTCTGGCAGCTTGAGGTGGGAGGCACCACAATGGTGAGACTGATTTCATAAACAAGTCTATGACTTTTCTTTTAGAAATAGGAATAGAATCCTCCACTGAAGTCCTTCCTGAGGATCTCATTGCCCCAAAGGCTCCTGGATCCTGGTTTCTCAAAGGCTAGTCTAAGGGAGTATAAAGGCTGACAGTGGAAAGACTGTTTCTCCCTCCCACCTCACCCCTTTTCCTTTTCCTTTCCCTTTTCCCTCTCCTTCCTCTCCTTCCTCTTTTCACTCTCTCTCCTTCCCACTATCCCTTATTTTTCCCTCTCCCCATCCCTATATACTGTGATTAGGCACCAGGGCTTCAAGGAGCTGTTCTGCGCACTCGGACAGCTCTGGTTTCATAAGGATGGGCTTGCTGGTGAGGTGTATGCCTAAGACCCGCCACACTGATTTCCAAGAGGCGTATCTCCAAGGTGACCACATGGTTATACATTTCTCATTAGTGCCAAGCCAACACCCAAAAACCATCTACTAAGGCAATTAGGGGTTGCACAGCAGAAGCTACTCCCTCCATATCACAGATCCTTGAAAAAGATAATTTAATTACTCACTTTTTCCTCAAAACCAGCTTTCCCCTCTGATACCCTTATTTTTGTTGATGAACCATCTTTTCCCCAAAAAGACAGTCCCAAACTGCTAAGTAATCTTTTGTTCCTCCTTCCTCAAATCCAATCCCCAAATCATGTCCATTCTTCCTTAGCAATTGTTTTCACATCAGTCCCTTCATTTCTATTACCACCTAATTAGAGAAGCATAGTCATAGATTTAGGATAACAGGATCTTAGATTTATAGCTGGTAAAGATCTCAGAGGTTTTCAAGTCCAGAGGTTTGCACCCTTCAGGATCCTCATAACCCTTTCACAGAGTCCATGAAATCAAAGCTATTTTTAAAATAATGCTAATATGTTTTCGCTTCTAATACAGTAGCTATAGATAAAACTCACATAAACAAAAGCTGTTTGGGGAGTCCTCAAAGATTTCTAAGCATATGAAGGGGTCCTGAGACCAAACACTTCAAGATCCCCTAATTTAGTCCAATCTTCTAATTTTTAGTGAGGAAACTGAGGCACAGAGAAGAGGCGTGACTTGGTCCTCACACAAGTTGTAAGTATACTTTGACTCCAAATCCAGTTGTCTTTTAGACTCATAGTTCTTTGTTGTTGTTCAGTCATGTCTGATTCTTCCTGACCCCATTTGGGGTTTCCTTGGCAAAGATACTGGAGTGGTTTGCCATTTCCTTCTCCAGTTTGCAGATGAGGAAACTGAAGCAAAATGGGTTAAGTGACTTGCCCAGGGTCACACAGGTAGTTTCTGGGGTCAAATCTGAACTCAGTAAGATGAGTCTTCCTGCATCCAGGTCCAGCACTCCATCCACTGCACTGCTTAGCTGCCCCCAAATGCAATGATTACAAAGACTCTTAACTGGCTTTCTCATCTCTGACCTCTCCTCCTTCTGGCCCTTCCTATATACATTTGTAGAATGAAACTCTCTTATATACTGTTTTCATTATGTTTCTTACTTACTCAAAGACGTTCAATGGCAATCATTTTCCATTGACTATAGAATGAAGTCCAAATAAGATTGTGAAGGTAGATTGAGATCAAACTGTGGAGGGCTTTGAAGAATTCAATTTGCCTTTCCAATCTTATTTCCCACCATTTCTCTCAGCACAAACCCTCTACTACTGGAAACCTACCATCTTCCTAAAGCCTTGTCTAACCATCTCCAGACCACACTGGTCTCTCTTCACATTCTTTATGATACTTGCCTTATTGTATCACTTGTTTGGTACCTGCTGAACACAGAACTTCCTTGTACTATAGATTTTTTTCATGTCTACATGTCTATTCTACATCAAAGAAGGTGGTTTTTTAAGCTTAAAGTCCCCTAGGGATGCATTATTATCTTTTTTTAAATTAATTAATTAATTAATTTTTAGTTTTCAACATTCATTTCCACAAGATTTTGAGTTCCAAATTTTCTCCCCATTTCTCTCCTCCCCCTACCCTAAGATAGCGTACATTCTGAATATTCTTTCCACCAATCTGCCCTCCCTTCTATCACCCCCCCTTATCCCCTTCCCCTTCTATTTTCCTATAAGGTAGGATGGATTTCTATACCCCATTGCCTGTATATCTTATTTCCCAGGGGGATACTTTATTATCTTAATAATATTACTTATTATTCTAAGCTCCACAAGGGCAAGGATTATGTCTGTGCATACAGGGAGCATACATTTTTATACTCTCTATAGTTCCTTGTGCATAGTAGGTCTCAATCAATGCGCATCTACTACATACAAGATAGTTATTTGCTAATAATGATAACTGACATTGATGTAGCACTTCGAACTTAAAGTATTTTATACATAAAATCTCATTTGATCATCAAAGCAATCCTTAGAGGTAAGTGTTACAGATAATATAATTCCCATTTCATGGATGAGGAAACTGAGGCTGAGAAAGGTGATGTGATTTAAAGGAAGGTTCAGAGAGGTTGAGTGACTCAATAAGAATCACATAGCTAGTAAGTGTCTGAATTCAGGTCTTTTTGACTCAAGTTCAGTACTCTATGAATTATTCCATGCTGTATAGATAGATCTACTTATAGATGGTCACCAGGCTTGAGTTGGAGGGCAGGGGCAGGCTAGTGACCCTAGCATATTTGTCTTGCTCAGACTCCAAGAGATTTGGTTGGGAGTACAGCCTATAAATCTACTACATTTTGATTAATATTTCACCTTGCTGTAAATATTTATGAGACATCACCAGCCTCATAAATGCAAAAGTAATGTCTATAAATATCAAGGAAAAATAATGTCCTACAAGCGATATATTTCTAACAGAAAACTTGGACTATGAATTAAAATAAACAATCCAATAGTCCAGGACTTGGAATCAGGAACACCTGTGTTCAAATCCTGCTCCAAATATTCACTACCCATGTGATCCTGGGTAAGCCACTTAACTTTCCTCAAATACCATTTTTTCTCATCTTTTAAAAAGTAGCTGTCTCCCAGGATAGGGAAGCCACGGACCCTATGGGGAATGAACTCGAGACCTTGGCATTATGAGCAAAGCAAATCACAGTAACACAAAGGAAACACGAGCTGTGCAAATGCAAAGACATCTCCATCCCCAGTGTTCTAATGAGCTACTTGTGCCCGCTCTGTGGTAGAGCCTTCCGAGCTCGCATTGGACTGATCAACCACAGCTGAACACACTGTACCCTGACCCCAGCATCATGATGTCATTGGTCCTCTTCGAAAACAAAAGACAGACAGCACCTCCCAGGGGTGGTGTAAGTACCGAATGAAATAATATCTCGTAGGGCACTTTACAAACCTTAAAGCACTACATACATGTTTGCAGTATTATTATTAATTATTATTATTATTATTATTATTAATGTACCAAACCATGGGTGGGGAACCTGCAGCCTCAAAGCCACATGTGACCCTCTAGGTCCTCAAATGTGGCCCTTTGACTGAATCCAAACTTCGCAGAACAAATCTCCTTAATAAAAGGATTTGTTCTGTAAAACTTGGACTCAGTCAAAAAGCTACACCCAAGGCCTAGAAGGCTACATGTGGCCTCGAGGCCGCAGGTTCCCCACCCCTGTATCAAAACAAATGTTGGTGTCAAAAAACATTGAGAAAATCACTGTCTCTATCTTATAGGAATTTTTAATCTAGTAGGCAGCTACTGGGAATAAGACAAACACACAAAGAACTATGATATGAGTTACAAGAATATAGGAGGTGACCAAACAGTGGTATGAGAGATTTGAAAAGGAAGCAGTGTGCAAAAAGGTACAGGACTGAGGGAAGACAGGAAAAGAAGAAAGAATGGTCAATAGTCCAGTTCTCAAGGCTTGGAAAGGTGGATTGGAGCTAGATTGGGTCTAAGGTCCTTTCCAGGTCTGAGGTTCTATGATCAATGACTTCTCTTTGTTTATAAACTGATCTGCTTTCCCCTCACCTTTTTGGGGGGGAAAGAAAAAAAGAATTGGGGGCTGGTGATTATACTTGTAAAGAGCATATCATTCTATCATCTATCATTCTGAGGGGAGACAACATGTATGTACATACGCACATACAAGATACATTTAGATTAAATGGAAGGTGACCCTAGAGCAAAGGCACCAGAAGTTGGGAATTGAGATGGGGATGGGGACCAGGAAAAACCTTTTATAGAAGACGCCATTTAAGCTGACTCAAAGAAAGTCAGAGAAGCTGAGAGCTGTGAGCTGTGCAAATCTAGACACATCTCCAACTGAGAGGCAAGGCGGAAGAAGGAGAACATTCCAGGCATGAGGGGAGGCCGCTGCAAAGGCGCGGAGGAGACGGAGGGTCATGTGTGAGGAGAGACAAGTAGGCCAGTGTGGCTGGACAGTAGCATGATCATGTAGAGGGGAGTAATGTATAAG
Source organism: Vombatus ursinus (assembly GCF_900497805.2). NCBI lineage: Eukaryota > Metazoa > Chordata > Mammalia > Diprotodontia > Vombatidae > Vombatus > Vombatus ursinus. Next base: position 30,323,785 of record NW_020954591.1, on the reverse strand, counting down.
AAGACCAGGAAGGTAGGAAGTGGCCATGGTGTGGCGGCCTTTAAATGCCAAACAGAGGAATTTGTAGTTAATAATGGAGGTACCAGGGAGCCCTGGAGCATATTGAGCAGGGAATGACATGATCAGACTTGTGCTCTACTACTAAGTCTGGATTCAAAGCCTTTCTATCATGGTTCAAACCTCTCAGGTCTTGCCCTCCAAAGGCATGGCCTTCAAGAATCCAGGGTCACATCCATGGCACAATGAGGCATTTAGGTAGGATCCTTAATAAATCTATAATTTAAAAAAAAAAACTTATGTAGGCTTTAAAGTTTGCCAAATACTTATGGATGTTGTCTCATTTGAGCCTAATGGTACCCCGTGACCTAGATACTTACAGGTATTATTCATCAGACGTTCAGTAGTGTGAAAATCATGATAATCTCTTGGCATAGATTGTGCATCCCACATTCCCAGGGCATACATGAGAAATAAAAGCAGCTCTGGAAATGTATCTATGGTTTGCTTAAGAGGATTAAAGCAGGTAAAAGAGAAAAGGTAAGATAGGTCCCTGGTCTCTAATTATCAAGGAGAACACATACAATTCTCAGCTGCTTTTAAGCTTCTCACCATCAATTTTCAGCCTTTGAAGGATGCATTTAACACCTTTGTTCCAAAGAGTATTCCAGCTGTTATCTTAGCAATTACCAGCCTCTTCTGATGGGAGAAACAGAAGCGGGCAGGTTGGTTAAGCGATTTACCTAAATTCTTACAAACTAGGACTAAAATCACCAATGTTTTCATTTTTATTCCTGGTCTTCTGGGAACTGAATGCAAGTATTCTGTCTCCCAGTTCCTACTACCATCGGGCAGCTAGATAGAGCACCAGACTGGAATCAGGAAGACTCCTTGTCCTGAGTTCAAATCCAATCTCAGACACTAGCTATGTGATCCTGGGCAAGTCACTTAACCCTGTTTGCCTCAGTTTCCCCATCTGTAAAATGAGCTGGAGAAGGAAGCAGCAAACTGCTCCAGTATCTTTGTCAAAAAAACCTCAAAAAGGGTCAAAAAGAGTCAGAAACAACTGAAAAAATGACTTAACAAGTGACATTGCTTAAATCAGCTTTACAAATAAAGGAGGCAATGGCTAAGGTCCTTTTCCAGTTCTGAAGTTCTGTGGTCAATGACTTTTTCTTGTTTATAAACTGATCTGTTTTCACCTCACTTTTGGGGGGAGGGAGCAGAAGGGAACTGGGGACCAGGGATTGCACCTGGGACTCTCTCCACAGATGCCACTTAGAAGAATTTTTGAAATTTGTAGTTTAGTAGAGTTGAGGGGCCACCCAGGGATTATTTGACTTGCCTGTAGTCACTTAGCCAGTATGTGTCCAAGGTGAGATTTGAACCCAGGTCTTCCTGACTCCAACACCTACTCTTTATCCATTATAGCATGCTGAATTTCCAAACCAGGAAGAGAGAATATACATAAATAATATCAGACATCTTTCTTTTCCACTTATAACAATGGAAATTGTTACTTACTACTCATCCTAGGAGAGATGGCTAGGCAGTACAGTATAGTCCACAGCATTTTGCATTGAGCCAGGAAGAGCTCTTCATTCAATACATAAGTATTTATTAAGTACCTAATTTGTGCCAGGCATCATTTGGTACTGGGCATAAGAAGACAAAAATACAAATGCTCCTAGGAGATTCTATTCAAAGACTTAAAGCAATATGTACACAGATAAGTAAACTACATATATTTGATGTCATACATGTACATTTTTATTTATTTAGTGTATCTATAAATTATATATATATATATATATATATATATATATATATATATATGCATAGCAACTAAGTGGCACAGTAGAGAGAGCACTGTGCTTGGAATCAGGAAAACTCATCTTCCTGAGTCCAAATCTGACCTCAGACACTTATTAGCAGTGTGACCCTGGGCAAGTTACTTAAGCATCATTTGACTCAGTTTCCTCATCTGTAAAATGAGATGGAGAAGGAAATGGCAAACCACTCCAGTATCTCCACCAAGAAATTCCCAAAATGGGGTCATGGAGAGTCAGACATGACTGAAACACCTGGACAACAAAAACATGCACAAAGCATACAGACAGAGAGACAGAGAGAGAGAGAGAGAGAGAGTAAATATAAAGTACTTTTCATGGGAGTACTAGCAGCTAGGGGAGGGCATCAAGAAAGGCCTCATGTAGGAGGTGGCCCTGGATCTGAACCCTGAAGGAAACTAGGAATTTGAAGAGGTGGAGGTGAGGAGATAGTGCTTTCCAAACATGAAGAAAAATTTAGGCAAAAGTATAGGCAGGAGATAATATGTCATGTACAGTGAACAACAAATAAGCCAGTTTAGCTGAATTGTAGCTGGATATGAAGGGGAGTGATGTATAATAAAGGAGCTAGGTGGTTCAGTGGATCAAGTGCTGGGCCTGGGTTCAAAAAGTCCTGAGTTCAAATATGGCCTCAGACACTTACTAGCTGGATGACCTTGGGCAAGTCACTTAACCCTGTTTGTCTTAATCCACTGGAGAAGGAAATGGCAAACCACTCTAGTATCTTTGCCAAAAAAACCCTATGGTACGGTCTACAGGGCCACAAAGAGTCAGACATAACTGAACAACAAATGAATAATAATCCTGGAAAAAGTACTGGAAAAGTAGGCTGGAGTCATTTTGTAAAGGGCTTCCAATGCCAAATAGAAATATGTATTTCATCCTAGAGGCACTAGGGAACCAATAGAGCTTCTCAAATAGGGTCGTGACATGTTCAGAAGTCTGCCTCGTGGATATTAATTTGACATCTGTGCAGAGGATGAACTGGAAAGAGAAGAGTCTAGAGGCAGGGGAAACAATTTGGAGGTTACTGCAAGAGTCCCTGTGAGAGACAATGAGAGCCTGAACTAGGGGTGGTTATGGTGTGAGTAGTAAAAATGAATGGATGTTGAGATGTTGGAAAAGTAGAATTGATGTAGCTTGACAAGTGATTGGATATGATAGTAAAGGAGAATGATGTGTCAAGGGTACTTCTGAGGTTGTGCACCTGGGTGACTGAAAAGGTGATTTTCCCTAGAAATAGGGAAGCTAGGAGAAGGGGTATATTGGGAGTCAAAGATAATGAATTCTGCTTTGGTTATATTGAGTTTGGGACACCAACAGGCAATTGGTGATGCATGACTGGAGCTCAGGAGAGAGACTCAGTCTGGATATATGAATCTGGTACAGTTATCCCACTTCATGACTTTCACTATCATGGTTTCAATATATTGTGGGTTGGCATAAGAAATTAAATGGGAATTTTTGGAGAGTTTTGTGGAAGCTTCAGACAACACACAAAAGCCAGCAGACAATATGGAAAAAGTTTAGAAACTCAGAAATTCAGAAAAGATGTATAGTATTGTATAATATCAATATATTTTATCTTTTAATACTATAATAATTCAAACTTCTTCTCTGGTATGAAGTATGGGCTAAAAAATTTTACATAAATTTTCCAGATCATGGGGGCAACCACATCCCTAACCCTCGTGATGTGGAAAGGATAACTGTAGTTATCTGCTTAGCAATGATAATTGAACCTATAGAAACTATTGAGATCATCATAATAGATAAAGGAGAAAAAAAGGTCTTGGTCATAGTCTTAGGGCATACCTACAGTTAGGGGGCAGGACATAGATGATCCAAGAGATAATTATCCTAACAGACTTAAAAGAAGCAGCCAAACCAAGTAGGAAAATCAAAAAAGAGCGATGTCATGAGAACCCAGAGAGGAAGGAATATTTAGGAAGAGAGGATTGATGCTTTCAAGTGCCGCAGACAGGTCAAGCAGGATGAGGAATGGGAAAAGCCCAACTTAGCCCTACAGAGCCCTGCCACACCTTTACAGAGAAATTTGGTCAGCGGTCTCTTAGACAAATGGCTTCGGAAAGTAAGAAACCACTGGTAACGTTGGAATGAACCTTTGGAAGCCAGATTGCAAAGTGTTAAGAATCTAGTGAGAGGAGAGGAAATGGAAGCAAAGAGAATAGACAGCTTTTTCAAGGAGTTTGGCTGCGAAATACAGAAGAGACATGGGATGATAGTTTAAGGGAATAGTAAGGCCAAGCATTTTTTTTAAGGATACAGAAGACCAGACCATATTTGTAGACAGCAGGGTGGGGAATCAGCTGATAGGAAAAGATTGAATACTAAAGAGAGTAGATGATTGAAGGGCTGGGATTGAACAATCTTCAGATCTATCTACAGAAGTCAACTTAAGTGGACAAGTCACTTAACTGCTTTGAGCCTCAGTTTCTCCAGTTGTAAAATGGAGATAATGGTAGTATTTAACTCACAAGGTCTTTGTACACATCAAATGAGATGAAACAGGTATATCACTATATAAATGTCAGCTATTATTAGAAAGATCCTTAAATCAACTTGGAAAAAAATTGAGTTGGGGGTGGTACATGAAGCAGAAGAGTAGTTCATGGAGTGGAGGGACCTAGACAGAAACAAGGCAATAAAAAATCTTTACTTGGCCCACAGGCCTGATTATGCACCCAGCCTTACTTCTGTTGCCCAGCTACTTAGATGGCCTTTTAAAATTGCCCTTACCATCTTTGAAGCATCTCAAGCTCCTAGCAGATTTCAATCAAATCTCCCTGGCCATTTCCACCACAAATAATAATGATGATGGATCCCATTTACATTTAACCTTTATATATTTCCTGGGAGTTAGGAAGGTGGAGGGGAGGGATGGTGAGAAAGACCACTTTATGAATTCTGGAAAAGTTGCTTCTTTATTTTCTCACTCCTCAATTTAGACACAATTTTCCTTATTTCCAGTAGCTTTCTGATGCCTATGACCTCATCACCTGGTAAGAAGGGCCTAGGAAAATCTCCTTGCCCACTGGGACAATTCCTGAACCTGCAGTGGGCATCTCAGAAAGTCTGGAGATGGGATTTGAGATCAGAGCAGAGGTTGAGACTCCACCTACAGTAATTACAGATTTAGAGATGTGAGGAACCTTAGCAACTACTGCATTTTAACCCCTTCATTTTAAGAATGAAGAAACTGAACCCTAGAAAGGTTATAACTTGCCCAAGGTCACATAGCTAGACAGGTCCAGAGCTAGGATTCAAATCTATACCCTTTGACTCCAAATCCATCACATTTTATGCTGTCTGTCTTTAAGACACTGCTCAAGCACCATCTTTTTCTTTTTCTTTTCTTTTCTTTATTTATTTGTTTGTTTTTACTTTTCAACATTCACTTCTACAAGATTTTAAGTTCTAAAATTCTCCCCCTCCCTCTGCTCCCCCCTCCCCAAGATGGTGGACAATCTGATGTAGGTTATACATATACAATCATAATAAATATATTTCCACATTAGTTGTGTTGTAAAGAAGAATCAGAACCAAAGAGAAATTAGAACCATGAGAAAGAAGAAACAAAAAGAGAGAGAGAGAGAAAATAATATGCTTCAATCTGCATTCAGACTCCATAGTTCTTTCTCTGGATGTGGATAGCATTTTACATCATGAGTCTTTTAGAATTGTCTTAGATCCTTATATTGCTGAGAAGAGTTAAGGCTATCAAAGTTGGTTATCACACAATTTAAGCACCATCATTCATACAAAGTCTTTACTGATACCCTCTTAACCACTCATGTTTTTACTCCCTAACCTATTCCATATTTATTTTTGTTAGTCTATGTGTGCTTATGTATGTGCATATAGAATGTAGGTTTCATGAAGACAGGGCCCTTTTGATTTTTTGCCTTTGTATCTCCAGTGCCTAGCATATAGTAGGTGCTTCATAAATGCTGATAGATTGACTAATTGACTGACTGAAGACGACTACGTTCCTCCAGTCCACTGTGACACTCCCCTCTTTGATTGCTGGCTTTCTCTCTTCTCTCTCCTATCATCATCCTGCTCCCATTT